>NW_019396042.1:0-79279 GCF_000591075.1 Eurytemora carolleeae
ATCATTATTAGTATTATTATCATCATCACTTTGATAATGTTTTAATAATACGTGATAAAGAAAATGACTAGACGAAATTTTGTGTTAATTTCATAATGCCATTTTTTGCAGGTATCAAGGAGTGATTTTTGCAGGGATTATTTGCACTGTCTGCATAATTTCCGGCTTAATTAGCACTGCCTAGGTTTGCCAAAAGACCTTACAGCAAAAATGTCACTAGGAAAATTGTGGAGGGAGGAGGGGGAGATACAGGAAAAATTTAGATTAAAAAATTAATCCAAAGTTATAATAGATTTAATTTTAGCCTTAAAACATTAATATAGTATTAAACTTCTTGAAAAATTAAGCAAAAGATTTTATAATAGCATTTTAATCCAATATATTTATAGTTTACATGATTACAGGAGATTACAAAACTCGAATATATCTTTTTACAAATATTTGTGATGACTATATGATTTACAATGACATAAAAATCGTTTCTCTTAAAAATGTTGAAATTGTGAGATTACAAATAATACATACAATAACATTTTTACACTGATTTTACACAATCTGTACATCTCAAACAAACTGATGTTTAGCAAACATTAACAATAATCCTTTATTTTAAAAAATATAATGATTTTAATAAATATAATGTTGTGATATTGTTCTTTAGATAATATTTATACTCTTAACAATGCTTAATTCTAAAATTAGACAGAGAGTAAATGGTGGAAAGAAGATAAATTAATGTTTTACTTTTTTGTAAAAATATTCTAGGAATTGTATGAGGAAGCCTATACAATGCAGAATTAATGCAAGTAATTACGAATATTTTGCACATTTTTGTGATAAAGAATTATATTCAAGATATAATTTAGTATTTTCTGATTACACTCAGATTCTTTCAGGGAAAAATAAACAAAAAGAGGAACTTTCATTTGCTCTCTGGAGGGAAATTATTCGGAAGTTTGTTTTGTGAAAAACTTTTAGAAAATGCCTTTAGAATTGTAAAAAAGTACCAATTTCAACAAAACAGCTGATAAACACATACAATATTTAGTTTATATATATAGATTTTAAATAACATTTCTTCTTGTGTGATTTTTAATCCAGAATTAAAGAAGATGAAGAAATTGTGTGAAAGCTTTTTCGGTAAATTGTGAAATATAAATATTTACGAAGAATTCTTCAATAACTAACAACAATTTGACAACATTAAGAATAATTCGTCGGCGTTTTCTTCCAAATTATTGAAAGGAACTGACTTCTCGCACAAATAATAATTTTCTTTTACCATATATCTCGAAATCTCGATATCTTTGATATTTCAAACTTTGATTATATAACCCTTGAAAAATTCAAAGTTTAAAATATGAAAGATCTATGTATGATATCAGATTGCAAAGATTAGAAAATTAGTGAATAAGGCCGGCGATTCATCAATTTCTTTAATTGAATATGAAATATGTTTGTCTATTGTATTTGTATTCATAAAAAGCATTGTGCCACGATTAAAATAAACCGCGGATTTTTTGAAATATTTGGTTTGGAAAATTGAGAATTCATTGATCACTGCCTCCTCGTCTGAAGCACAACTCAACAGAACTTACATCACGCTACAACATTTAATCTTGAACTTTTTCTTTTCAGTTTTATTTGGCTGGTCAACTTGGTCCATTGTTTTCATGGCGCTCAATTGACCAACTTTATCACCATTTCTAAGGTTCGGACGGACAACCGAACCTCTAAAACTATCGCTGCCATTTTCTTGTTGAACCCCGTTCAACTTTTTCTCTGACAAGCTTTCCTCAAATCTTTGTTGATCTGTGTGTTCTTGGAGGCCTCCAAGACCAGCAAGGAGATGCTTAAGGTCGCCAACAAGACGACCTTCTTTCCACAACTGCAGCATGAGACTGGCGTCCTGACTAACCTCACCCTCGGCCCGGAAAGGATTGTCCCATCCTTCATAATAAGGTCTGAAACAAATAAATAATTATGTAATCTTTTAAAACTGTTTTTATCAAGAAACACCAGAAGAAGAGATACTGTAGAGTTAGTTTAGTATTTGGATAATATCGATTAAACACAGGGTTATGAAACATGCTTTTAATGTTTCTATGTAAGTCCCGTACACTAAAATAATCCTAAAGTAAATTGCAATTTGTTTTCAAATATTTTAGAGATGGTTTGAATGTAGATTATGGAGTATGGTGCAGGTTTGAGTGAAGATTGTGGAGTATAAAGTAGGTTTAAGAGTAATTTGTGGAGTATGGAGTAGGTTTGAGAATAGATTGTGGAGTATGGAGTAGGTTTGAATGTAGACTGTGGAGTATGAAGTAGGTTTAAGAGTAATTTGTGGAGTATGGAGTAGGTTTAAGTGAAGATTGTGGATTATGGAGTAGGTTTATGTGGTAATTGTGGAGTATGGAGTAAGTTTAAGTGTAGATTGTGGAGTATGGAGTAAGTTTAAGTGTAGATTGTGGAGTATGGAGTAAGTTTAAGTGTATATTGTGGAGTATGGAGTAAGTTTAAATGTAGATTGTGGAGTACGGAGTAAGTTTAAGTGTAGATTGTGGAGTATGGAATAGGTTTAAGTGTAGATTGTGGAGTATGGAATAGGTTTAATTGTAGAGTGTGGAGTATAAAGTAGGTTTAAGTGTAGAGTGTGGAGTATGGAGTAGGTTTGAGTGTAGATTATGTAGTATGGAGTAGGTTTAATTGTATATTGTGGAGTATGGAGTAGAAATGAATGGAAATTGTGGAGTATTGAGTAGGTTTAAGTGTAGATTGTGGAGTATGCCGTAGGTGTAAGTGCAGATTGTGGAGTATTGAGTGGGTCTAATTGTAGATTGTGGATTATGACTATGGAGTAGGTTTAAGAGTAGGTTGGAGAACCAACACAATCTTCTGAGCTGAAGCGACTGCATGCAATAATCATGGTTTTTGAAAAAGAATTCTTAGACGAGCTTGTAAAGTAAATTCCCTTTTAACTCTACGTTTTGATTTACTAAACCAGTTTAATGTCATCACCAGGTTTACATTTTTATCAAGAGTAATATTTGTTTTCATGAAAACACTTTTAAAGTTAATATTTTCTTAGATAATCCTAAGGGTACTTTTTTGGCCTAATTGCAGGGAAGGATTTCCCAATTTTTACAAGATTGCAAGAAGTGTCTCAGTGTTTCTAATTGACAAGTTGAAAAATCTTGATTAATACAAGAACTAGAAATGAAGAACAACAATGCACTAGTGCTTGCGTTAAGGCCTAAAATATTTCACAATCTTCATCTCTACAAGGAAGAAAAAAAAGTATCTTTAAGACATACATTTCAAGCTTCAGCAATTATAGAATATCATCCCTTTCACATCAGACATGTTCATTGTTAATAGGGAAGATGTATTTTATATTTTTAGTAAATTTCAAACCAAGGAAAAATTGTTTTATACCATGTACACCGGTTTAATAAATAAGGGTTCAGTTTTTTTCATATTTGAGAAGTAAAGGTTATTGAGCACTTCTTCAAAACTCCATTTCTTCACTAGCTAAGCATCCAAACATTTTATTTTCATAATACTGTCATGTACTACACAGACTACGAATTAATAAGAAATAGTAAAAATCTAAAGCAAGTGATTAAATCAAAATTCCAAAGAGAGTTTTTTTCAATGTTTTGTGAAAACATTATTTCCTTTACATTTTATGTTTTTTCTACAAAGTAGTTTGAAAATATCAATCAGCCTAAAAAAATGGATTTCCCAGAAGCTTGAGAGAAACCAGAGTTTCTGTATTTTTAGCATTTTTGCACAAAAATGTCTTTCTCAATCTTACTCTCAAAATTCGAAAACTTTTGATTTAAGAGACTGTGGACATAGAGTTGAAAGTAGTTTAAAAACTAGTGGCATGTCTTATTTACAACTGTACCCTTTACACCTTTCAATATAAGGTTTATTTTCTACCTTAAATGTGTTGAATTCTGACAATTTGATTCATTGATTTTATGAAACTATTGTGTAATTTATCATTCTTCCTCACTTCATCGTGAGTTTCAAAATGAACGTGCTATAAAGTTAAATACGCTGTACATTATAGCACGTGTTTTGATTGGTTCTCGGATTTTCACCAAAAAATTTAGGATATTTCCACAATATTTTTTTTACAATTGAAATCAACTTAATATTTTGACTTCTGCTTTGTTTCAAAGTTTAATTGATTTAAAAGAGCCACTGAAATAAAACAAGAACACAAACGTTTCATAAAATTACCTATAACACTATTATTTTGGCACGACGTGCTGTAAAGTTTTTGGACTTACATTTTCTCTATAACTCGAAGGTTCTCGCCTTTTTAGATTATATGTTGTCCCTTGCTAAAGCTTGAATCTGAAAAGGCTGGAACCTTCTCGATAAAGAGGAAATTTCTCTCCAAAAATTAGTATAAAGGAGTTGAGTTTTTGTCACAAACTCTGATTTTCTTATCCCTATATCTTTGCATTTCAATGATGGAGACCTTAGATATTTCAAACTATGAATTATTTTAGATCAAATAATGATAGTTTGAAATATCTAAGGTAAACACCATTAGGTTGCAAAGATTTTGCGATTTGAAAATCAGAATACTCAGTTCCTTTAGCAAAAAAAAAATTCTGTCAGCTATATTTCTTCAGTTCAAAAAAAGGTGTATCTGGAGATAATCTTTCTAATCCATTTAATATATTCAGAAGAAGCCATAATAATTTAGATAATTTCACTTTTAAACACTACAAATTCATTTTTAATCAAAGCAAAAAAACAAAATTTTTTTTTATCAAACTAGTTGATGTATTTTTATATTATTCTATTATTTAAATTTGTTCAAGGACACGGAATAATCCAACTTATGTTTTATTAACGTTTAATAATAACATTGAATTATTTAGACAAAAGACAATGTTAAATTTGAAACCTTAACATAAAACTTTTGTTTTCCACCCACCTCCTACACCCCTGTCCTCTCCCCCCTCCCCCCCTCTATAACCCATTTCAGTCCCATTCCTTGATTATTTAATTATGTAATAATTGCATTGTTTTCCTGTTCTCAAAATAAACATTAGTTGCAAACATTCGCATTTTCTGACAAGAGAAAAGAATTGAGAGAAGCAGAGTTTGAAAATAGGGTTTAACTTCAACTTAACCCTTGGTCTTAAGGACCCTTCGGACCAGAGTTCAGAAATTTGTACCATCGTAATTGTTAAAAAAATAAATGAAATATTTTTCAAAAAGCATCTTGTTCTGCGCTTTTTTTCGATAAAAATCTTGTTTTTACGTTTTTAATCTTGTCAATATGTTCAAACGGCCAGTATAAAAGAAAACTTTTCGGAAGGGGTTTTTATTAAATATTAAATATATGGAGAGAGATATGAAGGCAAATAATTAATGTTAAATAATTTATATAAGTTGAACAACTTGAAAAAAAAGAAAAAAATATATATATAGCATGATTGTACATTTCTGGTTATTTTTATAGATTTTGATTGCATGTTTATAGTTTAGTTGCAGATAGGATCTTTGAAAATAAATGAACTATTTAGTTTTGTTTTGATGAGTTGATAAATGTTGATTACTGCATTGACGAGTCATATGTTTGATTGATTTTCTAGGGTTTTTTTGTCTTGTTTTTCATTTATTGATAAGATTACAAGAATTCTAATGAAATATTATATATTAATATTTGTTAAATCATAAAAGATAAATTATCAATTTATCATCTAATTAATTGATTTGTTAGTTAAATTCGTAGTTAATTCATTCATTAAATAATTGATTTATTGATTGAGTGATTTTTTTGATTGATTGATTGATTGATTAAGTACTTGTTTGGATGATAAATTAGTTGTTAAAATTATTGATTGATTGATTGATTAGTTGATTGCGCCAATAATTTATCGATTACCTTAAAAGTTTTGACTGGAATGTTTGATCCACCGAGGAAACGGGTGTGTGCGTCCCCCCTCCTTCCACTGGGGGACACTGAACCCTCCCCACCCCATCACAGCTCACCATCTCCACCTCACTGAAGGTGACCCTGAGTGCCCCTGGTTTTCTGGGTTCAAGATCTCTGAAAGTATAAAAATTTTATTCTTTTTAAAATCAGGTTTGAAGAGTAAACACTAGAACTTGTTTACGGGGAAATATGAGTCTTTCGTATTCTTATTTCAGGATTAAATAAAAATACTTTTTTGGTAAAAAAATTATTTTATATAATTTTCTAGGAATAGAAGTTCAATAAATAAAATAAAATTCTATCACAAAAATAATTAAAGAATTTAATTAAAGTATTCATATAAATACTTTTGCTGAAGTTATATTGTAAAATAGAAAATTATATTGTAAAATATATATAGTAAACAACTTAACAACAAAAAGTATTTCAAGATCCTTGAAAACATCTGAATGTCTAATATTCATCTTTCAATATCATTTATAATAAATCCACAAAATAAAAAAATTTGGTTAGAATTTTATGCTTTACTTTTTTTCCAAGAAATATAATTAAAAAATATCTATCAGATGGATAGATATATAAATTAATTTAATGATAGATAAATGAATGAATCTATATCTTTGCAAGTCTAAACCTGTGATATTTCAACTTAGAATATTTCTCCCATCATAATTTATAGTTTGAAATATCTGGGGTCTTCGACATCGTGTTGCAAAGATATTGGGATTAACAAATCAGAATTTCTGGAAAAAACTCAGTTCCTTTGTACAGGAAAATCACAAAGTCAAAATATGATTCAATATTATAATAACAGATTTTTTTACTTGTTGTAAGACTAAAGTATTTTCACGACTAGAGAAGAGAAGTAAGTATCTAGCAAGAAACGGAGCACTTNTAATATCATATTCTTAACTCTGCCATCTCATGCAACCTTGACGGAAATATATATTTATTTTTAAACAGGCAGAAATATTCTGCATTGTCATCAAAATATGTCAAAGGAACTGATCACTTGAATCAAACTCTATTTTTCTTATTTCTATTCTCTACAATCTGATGATGTAACCTAATATTAATATTAGATCTTGCAGAAATCAAAGATCATCTGGAATGAAAACATTAGAGCAAGGTGAAATTAATCAGTTCATTTCAACATTTTATTCTAAAAAATATTTAGTTATTTTGAAGTTTTTTTTTCTTATTTTCTCTTCAGTAAAGCCTAACAATTATATGTTAATTTACAAAACTCCTAGAATCTAGTTCCTTTATAATTTTCAGTTAACTTAGTATTAGCGAAAAATGAATGGGGATAAAGGTTGATAGAACCCTAATTGAATTCGGTGTTGATCGCTACTGATTTTTTTTCTAAGTTTTAATTGATAAAAGAATATTGAAAATGCGTCATTCCCAAGAGCATACAGCCCATATAAATTCACTTTGTTTCATTTAAAACGTTAATAATTTAATTGAATCTAAATCAAGATTTTTTTCGGATTATTACAACGTACATATAGTTAATATTTCATAACATTATTTATTTATTATTATCTTTTATTCAATCGAACCCAAATTCAATGAGGGATCAGCCTACACCCCCATTTATTTTTCGCGAACCCTCTGTTTAATGGACAAGATTTTGCGCAAAAAAGTTTGTCTGCCTGTTTGTCTGTCTATAATAACTGTTTGTCTCTCTATATCTGTTTGTCTCTCTATATCTGTTTGTCTGTATATATCTGTTTATTTGTCTATATCTGTTTGTCTTTCTATCTAACTAGAAGGATGAGTATAGATTAGAACTGCACTGGAAACAGGATTGAACTGCATAGGAAAGCCTGTTACCCAACCTTGAAGTATTAATCAGACCTGAGAAACTTATTCCAACTTTTTCTTAGATCTATCAATATCATCCTGTTCATTCTTATCCTGTTCATCATTATCCTGTTCCTCATATTCTGTTTAGTTCATCATTATCCTGTTCATAATTATCCTGTTTATTCTTATCCTGTTCATCATTATCCTGTTCATTCTTATCCTGTTCATCATTATCTTGTTCATCATTATCCTGTTCATTATTATCCTGTTCATTCTTATCCTGTTCATCATTAATCTGTTCAATATTATCCTGTTCATTATTAGCCTGTTCGTCATTATCCTGTTCATTATTATCCTGTTCATCATTATCCTGTTCATCATTATCCTGTTTAGCCTTAATCTGTTCATCATTATCCTATTCATCATTATCCTGTTCATCATTATCCTGTTCTTTCTTATCCTGTTCATCATTATCCTATTCATCATTGTCCTGTTCATCATTATCCTGTTCAGCTTTAACCTGTTCATCATTATCCTGTTCATCAATATCCTGTTCATCATTATCCTCTTCATCATTATCCTCTTCATCATTACCCTGTTCATCATTATCCTGTTCATCATTATCCTGTTCATTATTATCCTGTTCATCATTATCCTGCTCATCATTAACCTGTTCATCATTATCCTGTTTGTTATTATACTGTTCATCATTATCCTGTTCATCATTATCTTATTCATCATTATTCTGTTCATCATCATCCTGTTCATTTTTATCTTGTTCATCATTATCCGTATCATCATTATTCATCCGGTTCATCATTATCCTGTTCATCATTATCCTGTTCAGCCTTAACCTGTTCATTATTATCCTGTTTATTATTATCCTGTTCATCATTATCCTGTTAATCATTAACCTGTTCATCATTATCCTGTTTGTTATTATACTGTTCATCATTATCATGTTCAGTTTTAACCTGTTCATCATTATCCTATTCATCTTATCCTGTTCATCATTATCCTGTTTGTCATTATCTTGTTCATTATTATTCTGTTCGTCATTATTCTGTTCATCATTATCTTGTTCATCATTATCCTGTTCATCATTATTCATCCGGTTCATCATTATCCTGTTCATCATTATCCAGTTCATCATTATCTTGCTGTTCGTCATTATTCTGTTCATCATTATCTTGTTCATCATTATCCTGTTCATCATTATTCATCCGGTTCATCATTATCCTGTTCATCATTATCCAGTTCATCATTATCTTGTTCATCATTATCCTGTTCATCATTATTCATCTGGTTCATACTTATCCCATCCTGTTCAAACTTCATGTTCACCCTTTTTTATTCTACTAATTTTGTACCTTGTTCTCATTTTTCTTAGCATATCTTGTTTATGCTTATCCTTTCCTGTTCATAATAGCCATACACGTTGGATGTTCATCGTTATCTACCCTGGTTATACAATATACAATACATTATTTATTTTTATTCAATCCTATGAACGGATGTCATATTTCAACTAAACAACTCTGACATCATGTGACAAAATGCTTTGTTGAGAAAGTAATTGTTTGAAACGTTTATAAAAAGATCTCTCACAAGATACTAGACCTACCTAAAGAAATTGCATCATCATTTTCTAAACTTTAATCTTCAAATCTACTCTTATACAACTCATCCTACAGTTCACAACTTCTAAGTCACAATCATCAAAACAATACGGGGGGGGGGGGTCTTTCGCCCCCATTGATGATCTTAGATGCAAGTGGAACCCGAAAGAGTGCACTATAGTTCCGTCAACTTCCCCCCATTAAAAATCTCTAATTGCACCTTTATTAAGTAGTGTTTAAAGACAGCATATTCTCTAACTCCCTAGGATATTCTAATAGAACCCAACCCTTGATTCCAGGTCCTATATCTGTAGGTGTAAAAGGTTATAATGTGTAGTGTGTAGTATACCCGGAGTAAAGTTTCTACTGTTCCCTGGAGAACATCGTAAACCCAGGGAGATGAGAAATAGTAAACATTCCTTTACAGAGATTATATATATAATATATAATTTATATATAGATATGTAGAAAAATTCAAAACCAGATGTATAGAGGGTCCCAATATCCCATATAATTTGGATGTTTAACTAAGCTTTAACAATGCTTTTAATCGTATTGTTCGTTTTCTACATTTTAATAATAAAACTTCTAGTTTGCTTTCATTAAAATTTGCAATATTTTTATTCTAAAACAGAAAAAATGGAAGAAATTTTTTTTAGAATAAACAATTTTGTAAGAAGTGAATCTTCTCCGGTGTTTGTGGAACCTTCAAGTGTCCAAAAACCTTTAAAAACGAACCAAATTTTTGAATGCTAGCTGAGTGCCTGGCGTTGCCCGTTTTTTTAATAGAATTTGAAAAAAAGTTTGATTGAAAAAAATCAATCTTTAAAAGAAAACAATTTCAATTTTGAAGAAAATTTTTAAAGCATTTCTTAGCCTATGTTACCCCCAGGGTACCAATAGGTTTCCTAAAAAATGTCAGCCCATTCGGTCCAGCCGTTTGGCCAGCTGTAGCTAACATACAAACAAATGAATATGAGCGAAGTGCTTTATTATATAGAAGATTACTACGATCAATTACGTTCAGAATACTTAAAGAAACCAGCATATTTATATCTGATTTGTAAAATATCTGTTTGAAATGAAATGTTTCTCAAAACTTACAGGGTGTCCCATGAAACATGACAGTCATAGGTTGTCTTTGATCTTTAAATTTTTTGTTGCCATTCACCTGTCAACCAACTAAACACGTCTGGTTCTTGAAACAATAATTTAAAAAATTTCCCAAATGTGGTCTGCATTTTTTAATGCTTTTAAATTTCCGGAGATATGAAGAATTTGGTTCAGATTTCGACAACTTTCGTTTTATCTAAAAAACTTTAAATCGAGTTTTTTTTTGCGTGATTATTAACGCTAGAATTTTCTTCTAAAATCAGGTTTTATAAATAAATGCAGCAAATTCTTTTAAGGATCAAAGACGACCTTCATGCCATATTTCGAGGAACACCCTGTAAATACAAATTTTTGGACCACAAAATTGGTTTCTTATAAGAACCAACAGATGATTCATCTGAAATTAATCGGTCTATCCCGTTTTTCTTTTATCAGTTCATACTCTATTCACATATATTTATTATCTCTCTTTTATTGTTATGAAAATAGTTTCTTTAAGTTCTAACTTATATTGTAAAAAATTATATCCTTTGATTTACAATGTTAACTTGTTAACTAGTAGACTGTGTAGTGAAAGGCACCTATTATGAACCCAATTTCATTCAAGTTCATCCAACCATGAATTAAAGTGCATGACGTAAAAGAAAAATGGCGCAATATGAAATATAAAAAATCTGCAAAACTGTTTTTTACCTGTCACTGTATTCATCATCCCTGTTTAGATCAGATATTATATTCTCCAGGTTGTTACAGTTACCGTCTAGTAAACCCCCTTTGTAGGGGGGTAGACCCCCCTTCACGCCCCCACATTGAACTAACATCACGCCCCGGTAAGCATATTTCACGCCCCCCTGGTATTCTATAGACCTGGAGAGAGGACTGAGAAGAACTGAGGAGAAGGGGGGAGAGCAGGTATCCTCCTTCTCTCTCTCAGTCTCTCTCTAAACACATCTCCGTCCTTTCTCCTTCTTTTGCTCCAGGTACAATTATGAATTCAGGTATACGGCGTACAGATAAGTGTAGATGTAAACCTTGTACATAGTGTACATACAGCCCTAGATAAACCATGAAACAGGAGTTAAGAAGACATCTATAAAAGGAGAACATAAGTTAAGAAACAGGTAAAGGAACTGGATCATGATAAGGGTGAATGAAAAAGGAAAAGCGTACATGGAAAAGGAAAAGGGTACATACAAAATCAAATCTTTCTGGAAAAGAAAAAAGGTATATGGAAAAGGAAAAGGGTGCGTGGAAAAGAAAAAGGGTGCATGGAAAAGAAAAAGGGTATATGGAAAAGGAAAAGGGTGCATGGAAAAGAAAAAGGGTACATGAAAAAGGAAATGGTACTGGATAAGAAAAAGAGTAAAGGAACAAAATTAGAAGAAAAAAATAAAGATAGGATCACAGGTACACAAACAGGAATACATGAATACAGGATACAGTAATACAAACAGAAATACAGGAAACAGTACAAAGATCAGGAATATAGGATACAATAACACAAACATAAATTCAGGATACAGTAACACGAACATGAATACAGAATACAGTAACACGAACATGAATACAGGATACAATAACACGAATATGAATACAGGATACAATAACACGAACATGATTACAGGACACAATAACACGAACATGATTACAGGATACAATAACACGAACATGAATACAGGATACAGTAACACGAACATGAATACAGGATACAATAACACGAACATGAATTCAGGATATAGTAACACGAACATGAATACAGGATACAGTAACACGAACATGAATACAGGATACAGACCCCCCCTATTTTCGGTCCTAGATTGTTTTCAAATGAATGCAAATTGCGTATCCTCTACATGGAATTAGATAAGACCGTGAACTTCAACATTTTTTCCCATTAAAAACTTCCTCTGCTCTCCTAGTCCTCCACCTGTTATATACTCTACACTCTGCACTCGGTTAGAAATATCTATTTTGACAGATAATTATGAAGATTTACGTCAAAAAAATTTAAATAAGCGTAAACAACAAGAAAAACTAATTCTAAAAAAATCTTTTAGAATTACGATTTGTGGTTTGTGGGAGAAGGGGGGGGGGTCAGATTGTGATGAATGAAGAAAAACGGGGGCAAGGGGATCTGATATAATAGAAATGAAAGATGGTGAAAATCTTGAATTCGTGATTAGACCTAGGTGCAGAAGTTCTGAAAGTCCAATTTTTTGGCCTTCAGACATTCTGTGAAAATGGTTTAAAGAATTGCACCGGTCTTTAGTTCGTGCACAGAATCAATAGTTCAACTGTCTTCTGATGAAATATTACACAAAAATCTTTACATCGTAATATTTTCTTGACGAAGGTTTGTATACAGTTTATGACACTGTCACTGAAATTTTAACGAAAAGAGCATGACCACCCCCCCCCCCCCCCACCCTGACCTCTGATGTAAAAATAATATACTAATAAAAGAAAGAGGAAATATTTCAGATTTTAGAAAAATAAAAAAAAAATAACAAGAAAATAAAAATGTAGAAATCAAAATTCGACAATTTAATATCTCGAATCAATGAAACAAGAAAAATTTAAATGATTTAAAAATAATTTGGCTTTTGAAGGAGGATGCGCAACTTTCTTATTGAAAAATTTTATCTTTTAACTTTCGCAATCTTTAATAGTTCTCTAATTTCGCGGATTTGTTTGTTTAAATTGGTGCATTTTGTTTTTGTTAAATAAAGTTTGTGTTATGAAACAACTGAGGTAACCGGAGCAACATATTTTAGACAAGTATTTGTGTAAAAATAAGTTCCAGAAAACATAAAACTTTTAATTAAAATCCAGAATTTTCTACAGTTTACTCATTATATATATAATATAAATAAATAAATAAAATAATGTATTTGGATTATGATTATTGTTTCTTATTTATTCCAATATTACAATAAATGCACTATTTGTATTCATAATATTTGTTATTTTGTTGCTAGAAAACTGGAATAAGTCATGTAACCACTGCACGCCAAACAGAAAAGTAAAGGGCAAATTTATGCAAAATTACCAGATCCTCATAATTTCTCAACCTTCGATTTTACTCAAAGGAATTGAGCCTTTGTCACAAACTCTAGCTTTTGTAAGTTGTAGATCTTTGATATTTCAAACTATATAAATTCTGTTAGATTAAATAATCTAAGTTTGAAATATCAAAGGTTTACACCACCAGGTTGCAAAGATTGGAAAATTTTAGTTTGTGTGCAAAGACTCAATTCCTTTATCTGGTAAAATATCAGAAATATAAACTTCTTTTTTTCCCCGGTATATATATAGTCCTATTGAGTGTCTGCTTTATTTACCCAATGTCCCGGCGATACAGTACAAACTGGGACCGGAAAGGTTGACCCGGCTCGGAAATTCAAATGTACTACGGCTGCCCGTGGTACATATACTTAAAGTAAATAACGAATTCTATAATTCCATTTTCGTGTTTCTTGGTTTAATTTACAATAATTTTACTTTCTGAAAACTTTGAAAATATTTCCGAAAGTTAGGTTCCTGTAAACATTCCCCATAGCAACTATTGAAACCCACGCAACTCGACACTGGGGAACGAGGGCCCCCCCCCTTTATATTTTAAGCAAATTTCAGACTATTTTAGAAAGTTAAAAATAAATAACTAATTCATCTATTTTTTATAAGATACTTCAAGACTTGAAATTCTGAAGTTTACAGTTTTCATGTTACGCACCAATGACACTAGGATATAAAAAGTAAATTTATTTTGTTGTATACTATAAACTATAAATTCAAAACTGTTAATTGTTTTTCAATAGTTGTAAAAAACACATAGACGATCGAAAATATGTTAAAGGAATTGAGTCTTTACCACAAACTCAAATTTGCTAATCCCTTCATCTTTGCAACCTGATGGTTATCTATGTATTGAAAAAATATAGAGATAGAAAATTAGATTTTGTGGCAAAGACTTAATTCCTTTCAATCTAACATAAAATTGTCTTTAATTTGATCTGTCTTTGCTAATTTGTCCTAAATAAAAAGAAGAATGTTCTACACTGTAAGAAAAGAATTCTGCTGATATGCAAATGATTCGGACGAATGGATTACGCACTGGGCAGTGGGCATACTAACTCACATATTCTAGGAATTTATGAAATTTAGAAATATAAGATTTCGTACAACTTAAAGCTGGAAATGTACAAACATAAAAATTGAGTTTGTTCGCTTATTTAAAATACAGATGATTATCTTTATCTAGTGGGTTGAATATACATAGCAAAAAAACTTATTACACTCTAAAGGAGTTGAGTCTTTGCCACAAACTCTGATTTTCTAATCCCTATATCTATGTAACCCAATATCGCAGACCTTAGATATTTCAAACTAAAAATTGTTTTAGATTAAATATTAATAGTTTGAAACCTGAAAGATTTACACCATCAGGTTGTAAAGATATAGGGACTCAAGAATTTGAGTGTGTCTAAAAATCAATTCCTTTTCATATTTAGCAATCATAGATTATTTTACAAGATACTTAAACCCATTTTTACTTTACATGCATAACTTTCAATACTGGATCAAGAGCATAACAAGCCAATGGAAACAAGACCAACGGGAGTCAATATCAATTCATGGTAAAAGATAATCATTATTGTATTGTATTCACGGTTTTCATTATTTTTATAAGAGACTGACGTACATGTAAACTAATTTTCATACTCAATTATATCTGTGAAAGGTAGAATATTGAAGGATGAAAAGATCATATTCAGTATTGTGGATTAGTTGGATGTAACTCTTAATGATATTATTTGTTTGTATTCTCAAATTTGAAAAGAATCCTGCTAAAGTTAATAATTTCTGTATTAAATTTGGATTACGTTAGACATAATTTCAAAGATAAAAACTTTCGTATTCCTAGTTTTTTTTTACATAAAACACCAAATTTATTGATAAATTTGAACTTTTACATAATATCCTAGAGGGGGGGGGGGGGTTAAACCCCTAGATATTTCAAGACATAAATTATTTCGAGTCTAGCTGTCTACATCTGTCTGTCTACATACAGACTATTAGGCTTTTTTTTCTCTGCATAATAGGTCCCTTGATACTCAGACTAAAGTTCAGGAATGTAAATTAGATTTCTTTTCTACAATTTTTTATTAATCAATCATTTTCACATATTATTTAATCACAAAAACCACACACAACAACTATAACTATATACTTTTATTTACTTAAAGGGAGTGTTCGCGAAAAATGAAAGTGGATATAGGCTTAAGTCGAATCGAATTCGATGGTGATCGCTACTAATCTTACTTCTATCTGTTGCGATATTTCAACCTATGTATGTCGAACTCAATTCGATGCATCGGTGTATCGAACATATTTCATAATATCTTTTATTTTTTGGTACACGATTTACTTTAAAAGGTTATTTGGGTTTATTAAATGTTTATACTTTATAAGTATATATCTTAGTTCTGCAGCTCTGATCATGAATTTTTAAAGTTATAATATTATAATGTAAGCATTAAAAGAGCCAATATTCTGCAAATAAAAACAAAGTTTGAAATAGAATAATGCATTTCGGAAACTTAACATCTTCTTTCTATAAACCCTTTTTGCTCGGCTTTTATCTTTAATAAGTCAAATTATATTATCTGGGAAAATCATAACCATCACGCTTTTAAACAAAATTCCACTGTAAAATATTTTTTAGAGCTAAAAGTTTGAGGGATAGAGGGATAGAGAGGAATTAGTTAGATCAAAATCATGACAAAGAATGTAAACAAATGTCATAACTTTCCTAGGCAGGGTAGGAAGGCATGGCTTGTATAATAACTGTTGTTTATTTGCCTTAAACCAATTCTTAAGTATTTTTTTATCGTCACAGTAAAATGTACACAAACTCTATTTCAAGGTATACATTAGAATACCAGAACGATCAGAACCATATAGGTAGGATAGGCAGACCAGAAGCCGGATTTAAAAAATCTGAGCCGCGGCTAAAAATATTGTTGGTTCCACTTAAAATTGTAATAAATGTTTTAAGATATAAGCCGGCGCTCAATTAAAACCGGGTTTTGAGGGATTTGAGACGCGGCTTTAATTCATTAAATTCGGACACGGGCTTGTTAAATAATAGTTGTTTATTTACCTTAAACGAGTTCCGGAGTAAAATGTGCAAAACCCTATCCCCCCTTATTTTAGTACTTATTTCTAGAAAGGAAGGGGAAAATATTCAGTCCAGTCTTAACCAGGCTTTAGAGTTCAAATCAAAACTGTAAAATTTAGGTTTTAGACTGGCAACTCAGATTGCTGTAATTAAGTTTTCTTTTATTAAACTTAGCACTGTTTTCCTTATGGTTAAAATTTGGTGTAAGAAACGTAAGTAAATGTTTAGAAAAAGAATTTTGAAACTTTTAAACTTCTTTTTTGTGGAATCTTAAAAAAACCTTAAAATGTCCCATCGTTAGCTGTAAATGTGTCAGAACATACATTTTCATGTTAAAATAGTTTAATATCGTCATTGAACTTAGATTTTCCTAGACTTGAAAAACATTGTTGCATGACAAATAAATCAATCTGAGAGCTCTTCGACACCCTGTTGCTTGACTTGCATAATATGCAAATATTTATTCATTTAATCATTTTCCTAGACTCAGACGAACAGTTTAAATTTGATCCAATCATTGCTAGTCTCTCAACGATTCCACTAAATTACATTCAATTAATGCATTTTCATTTTTCCTCAATCTTTCTGCTCTTAATAGAATTGTAAAATTGCAACAATTCGGGGTGCCTCGTGCCCTTCCCTCTCTTAACACTTTAAAGTATATCTGCTTAAAATTGTGCGTCCAACCTGCACCCTGAAATATTCTTAGTACTAAATGAGGACGGACATCTTAGATAATACTCTTTTATATAAGAAAAGTCAAATTTTCAATTAAACAAAATTCATCTTAGTAACACTATTCTTCAACGAAATTGAGTTATTGCCAACTCAAATTTTCTAATCACTGAATATTTGCAACTTAAGATATTTCAAACTAAGATTATTTGATCTCATCGAATTCCAAGTTTGAAATATCTAAGGTCTATACCACACTGAGTTGCAAAGATTTAAAAATTAGAAAATCGGAATTTGTGGCAAAAAAATAAATTTCTTTATCATTCATCCAAATTTAAAGACTGTACTATTGTATTTTAATTTTGGTTCCTATGCTTAACAATTTTTGTTAGCGAAAAATTATAAATCTTTTTGAGTTTAGAACATTCATCTGCTCTGTAAAACTGAATCTTAGTTTTAAAAAAAGGGGCTTCATCTGAGCTTGTATCTTTCAGGCCAATGTGACGCATTATAAAAACTTTTAACCATAGTTTGATTGTAAACAAGGATATTTATGGATCATTGTTGCACCTGCCCGGCCCTCCTCAGGAACACCAAGTCATATTTACAATTTCTTTAAAAGTTTTAAATAAAACTAATATCCATTAGCTGAATTTTATACAAATCGTAACCAGCCCCCCCCCCCCCTCCCTTTCGTCTAATCCCATTGTATTTATCCTCTTTCTTTATTACCTGTATAAATTGAAGAACAAATTTGAGTTTTATTGTTGAGTTTAAAAATTTAGATAATCTAATCTCTAACATGTGGAACCAAAGATTTCATACCTCTCATTCTTAACTCTTCCACTTACCCCTTTTAACATACCCCCCCTCCTCTCCCCTGTATTTACATCCCTCTCCCCTTTATCTCCCCCAGCTGTGTTTATCTCCCCTGGTGAGCAGTACACTGTAATAACTAAGAAACTGTCTGGACCGGAAATAGATTTGATAATTAGTCTCAACATTTCATGACACGTGGCTGGAGCAAATTCTGGAAAATTTTTACATTAGCTCCATACTTTAACAATTTCAGGCTATACAGTAAATATAAGGTCGGAGCAGCTGAGAGTCTTCCCTATATATACATAAATACCGGGGTGCTTCGGGATAAACCCAAAACTTAATGAATATAAAAGTGTTTTTCCTTTTTTCCCTAAAAATTGAGAAAATAATTAATTTCATTAAAAGTTCATAAACTTTGATCACCTTCAGTTCTTCGAATATAAATAAGATAATCCAAAATTTAAAAACTTTTTGTTTGTTTTTTTTGTTAAAAATGTTTTAAATATCCAGTAGATAAAAGACGATTTTAACTCTGTCCCTAAATTCCCATGACTGTGTAACAATCAATTTCTTATTCTAAATTTGATTTGATAACTAATATAAAAAAGATAAACCCCAATTTGGAAATCCCGTACCTTGGTATTTTTCGTGGTGAAATTGTTTTAAGAAATCCTCGAGAGAAAATACAATTTTATCAATGTCACATTATTCCCATGACTGTTTATAAAGTAACAATAAAGTTTTATATTCTAAATTGGAATTTAAAAAAACTTCTTATTTGTTGTTGTTCTTGTAAAATGTCAGAACAGGCTGAATATTTGTTATGAGGTCAGATGAAAAATACTCAGACAAAACTATTCTCTGTTCGGTTCCTGGTCAATCAGTCAATCAGACATTTTGTTTTGACATGATAACAAGAAAATAAGCTCATCAAGGATAAAAATACAGGGTTATCCACAAAGGATAAGACTTTAATGACGACCTGAAACTCTTTATACACAACTATTTAAAGGTTAAATTAAGGTTTATGCATAAAAAATATACGTATAAAGGGACTGTAAAGGAAAAATGAAAGGGGGTTTAGGATGAAACCTGAGAATCTCAGGCATTGAACGATACATATAATACACCTATCTGATGTTCTTGTCTAGAGAAATTGAGAGAAAACTGTGTCCAAATTATACGAAAATTCATATATATACAATTTTGTATAAAAGTAGTAGGTTTAAATGATTTACAGACGGAAATCACGTGACCAGTATACTGCACTACCATTGGCTGAAGTTCTGGTGACGTAATACAGACTATACGAACTATATGTAATAATATTCAATCAATTATATTTATTAAAAATGCAAAAAAAATTTTAAAAAAATTACAATAGGAGCAAACCTGAGATTCTCAGGCTCCTGTGGGATATAATCGTTTTCAGATTGGTTGCGTATTAAATTCGCTGAATTTGATCTGTTTCAACCTATATACTTTTTTACAAAATTGTATTTATATGAATTTTTGTAAAGTTAAGTTTTATATCAATTTCTTAAGACAGGAACATCAGATAGATGTCTTATATAACTCGTTCAACGCCTGAGATTCTCAGGTTTCATCCTATACCCCTCTTTTTATTTTTCCTTTACAGTCCCTTTAAAGGTATATTTGAAGATATAAAGATGAAAGAAACAAGTTAAGGCTGCAGGGAACCTTAAATATAAGAAAACAGACTAAATAAATTCCGTGCAGTTGTCTCTTTATCATCCTTAGTCGGTAACACTGTTTATACATAATTGAAACCGAATTTAATGAAGTGAAGAGGTCGCTGAACTACTTGCCGCTGAATTAAATCATTAGTCAGCGATTCAAATCCACATAAATCTAATACTTAAAATCGGAGATTCAAGATTTGAACCGGGTGAATGTAGGTAGTTCAACGAGCTAGCTCATATTAATTAAATTCAGTCTTTGTTTTTTTTCTTTAAAAGTTACTATACTCTTCAAAATTTTGAATGCCCTAAAAATATGGACCACATTTTGGAAATTCCATTAAGTTTCAATTCCATAAAGTCTTATCATTTTGGGTAACCCCAAGTATACAACAGCTCTGAACTCTTTGAACGGACAGCGAAATAAACAACACTTGAAATGACTATTTGAAAATTGTTAATACAAACCTTATCCACGCATCTTGATTATTTAATACGACACTTTGAGAGCTCTGGGTGCAGAATGTAAAGGAAAGGATTTGTATCAAGGATTTAAAGATTAAATCTTTCGCGGTTTTTTGTTCCCTAAGTTTATCTAAAGCTCAGTTTAGCATGTCGTGTCCCCCCCCCCCCATCCGCTGTCACAAATTAATCCTAAAGTAAGTAAATCAGAAATAAGAACAGCAAGAAGCAAAAATCTTCTAACCCCAATTAAATATTTTTGTCGTAAAATCGGGGTTTTAATCTTTTATTGTCAAATTAAAGACTTTTTTAAACAACGACAGTCAAATCCATCTCCCAACCCACAAACTGAGATACAACTCTATGGATACATCATTTTTTGGGGTGAAAAAGATTAAATTTATTTAATAATAAATTTTCATCCAAAAGGTGACCCTCCATTTATAAATTATATAAGGTCAGATTTACAAATTTATATCTAAGCAACAATGTTGAAAATATCGTGGTTTTGGGTCTGGAAAATTGTTGAATTGTAACAATACTTTCTTTCTCTCTTGATGCAATCGAAAATAATCATTGTTTACGAAAAAATATGGAGAAAATGTTTTAAAAAATGTTAAAAACCATTTTCTTTATTTGTTTGTTTATCATAAAAGATAAAATCAAGTTAGATTTGTTTATCATCAAAAGATAAACTCAAGTTAGGATACCAGAAAAAAATGTACATCTATTCTTAAAAAATGAATACATGTACAATCTACAACCTTACATGAAGAGTTTTTAATACATTATACAGCCTAGAAATAATGTATTTATTAATATCTAATTATTTGAAGAATAAGGATTAATACAATCTTCCTCCTCTTCTCCACTATCTTCTTCTTTCTCTTTTGTCTCTTCTACTTCATGTTCCTTGAACCCTACAATCTACAGTGCCTCATTTTGCGTTAATAATTTCAACTCTTTTCGGTTTCTGCTCGACTACAGAGTAAGTAAATTGTGCTTCTCTAAAACTTTCTGTTAAATTGTGTTTTATTTTTTTCCTATTTAAAGAGGAATTGTGGATTTTTTCATGAACGCCTCATTTTGCGTTAATAATTTCAACTCTTTTCGGTTTCTGCTCAACTACAGAGTAAGAAGTAAATTGTGCTTCTCTAAAACTTTCTGTTCAATTTTTGTGTTTTATTTTTTTCCTATTTAAAGAGGAATTGTGGATTTTTTCATGAACGCAAAATAGTCAAACTCTAGATCAAAATGTACTTCTCTCTCTTTTCAAGAAATTTGAAAGAACTAAAGCTAAGGTGGGATTGTCGGTGTAGGTTTGGTAGTTATGGTTGGATTTATTATTCTTTTTGGTAAAGGAAAAGAAAATTTACTAGAACTTGCAATACTCCATGGAGCATTAACAAAACTATGATCAAGAGGAGAATACTACTGAGGTATCAATGGGATTGCTGTTGAAACTATTGTTTTTGAGCTTGGGGCTATTACTCATGAGGTTGCTGTTGAAACTATTGTTGTTGAGGTCGGGGCTATTACTCATGAGGTTGCTGTTTAAACTATTGTTGCTTAGGTTGGGGCTATTAATCATGAGGTTGGTTTTGAAACTATTGTTGCTAAAGTTGGGGATATTACTCATGAGGTTGCTGTTGAAACTATTCTTGTTGAGGTCGGGGCTATTACTCATGAGGTTGCTTTTGGAACTATTGTTGCTAAAGTTGGGGATATTACTCATGAGGTTGCTGTTGAAACTATTATTGCTAAGGTTGGGGATATTCCTCATGAGGTTGCTTTTGGAACTATTGTTGCTAAGGTTGGGGATATTACTCATGAGGTTGCTTTTGGAACTATTATTGCTAAGGTTGGGGATATTACTCATGAGGTTGCTTTTGGAACTATTATTGCTAAGGTTGGGGATATTACTCATGAGGTTGCTTTAGGAACTATTATTGCTAAGGTTGGGGATATTACTCATGAGATTGCTGTTGGGACTGATGTTGCTAAGGTTGTAACTGTTGTTGCTAAGGTTGGGAATATTACTCATGAGATTGCTGTTGGGACTGATGTTGCTAAGGTTGTAACTGTTGTTGCGAAGGTTGGGGATATAACTCATGAGGTTGCTGTTGTTGAGAATGACTATGGGGTAATCTAACCAATCCTTGTCAACGATCTCTCGTCTGAAATACAAAAAGATAGAAGGCATGAAAAATTAAAACAAAATCGTATTTTTTCTCGACCTCCAATTTGATAACAGGTTGTAGGGCGCAGGGTGGAGGTAAACAGACTAAAATAGGAGTAGGATTGGAGGTGAAGACTCCAATAGGTTTGCCAGAATAAGGAAGTCACAAAATTAAATAAAAATAGTTATTTAGTTTTACATTTATTGGGACTCACTGGACGTGGACTAAAGTTCAATATTTGTCCAATAAAATCAAGATTTGATCAAACCTGAAACCTAATAAAAGGATTTACCTTGATATGTCAGGATTATCAGGTTTAAAACTTTGATTTGTATAAATCATCTCGAAATCATCTGAACTCAGGATGTCCTGAAGAATGCAAATACAAATTTGTTTTAGTGCATAATTTAATGGTAAAAAAGTTATCGTTTATTAAAGTTTTGAATTGACTTGAACTAAGGTAACTTCATGCGTTGATGCCGCGCTGAATTCTTTAGCGGCATTCTTGTCTATCCTGTACATAAATATCCTTTAGCAGCACTTTTGTATATCCTGTACATAAATATTCTTTAGCAGTATTCTTGCATATCCTATACATAAATATTCTTTAGCAGCACTCTTGTATATCCTGTACATTAATATTCTTTGGCAGCATTCTTGTATATCCTCTACATAAATATTCTTTAGCAGCACTCTTGTATATCCTGTACATAAATATTCTTTAGCTGCACTTTTGTATATCCTGTACATAAATATTCTTTAGCAGCATTCTTGTATATCCTGTACATAAATATTCTTTAGCAGCATTCTTGTATATCCTGTACATAAATATAATTAAGCAGCATTCTTGTCTATCCTGTACATAAATATTATTAAGCAGCATTCTTGTCTATCCTGTACATAAATATTCTTTAGCAGTATTCTTGCATATCCTATACATAAATATTCTTTAGCGGCATTCATGTCTATACTGTACATAAATATTCTTTAGCAGCATTCTTGTATATCCTGTACATAAATATGTTAAAAAATTATTTGATTTTGAACATATTACACAACATTCAATATTTCAGAATTATGTAAACCACACTGGACTAAATGTCCAGAAACCTCTACTTATGGCGTTTTTTTTGCTAATGTAAATAAGTTTATTATTTTTGATTTTAAATTCTTTCCTATTTTGAATTGCTTTGAAGAAAATGCCACATTTTATTGTATTGCGCATGCTCATTGCTGAATAGCTCGGTCTGCCTAGCAAATCTAGGAGGCTCGTGTCTGAAAAGCGGAGGCTCATGGCGTTCGGAGGTTCCCTCCCTCGTGCGCCATGTAACAGGCATGTTTTCTTTTATTTATTTACGTGATTTCTAGTGGTATCGATAAAACTGTGGAATAGGAAGACGACAGTTAAAATTAAGTTTTTATTTTATTTTAAATAGTCTAATTACATTGTAGAAACATACACACTACAGAGACCGACATCAGAATTATTAGCTTCTGGTAAAACTATCTACTTATATGCCAGTATAACGATAAATACACATAAGATATCACTTAAATGTCATCTTCCTTATCAAAAGTTTTATGAGTCTCACATGAACTTGCCCTATCTTATTTTATTAATATAAGATGTTCTTTAAGGTATGTAATCTAACAAAATCAGATGAAATCACGTGATTTTGTTCTCCGAGTTTTCTTCAATGTTCCCTAACACAGTCTCTGCAGTGTAAAGTTGATTGTAGTTTAAACCAACTAATCAGAGAAAGAACAGACTTATATCACATGGTGCAACCAACTCTATCTAATTGTTAGTCTAAATAAATATAGCAAACCATTTTTTAATCTAATATAATTGATAATTGGAAATATCTAAGGTCTACTACATTATGCTGCAAAGATATGGAGATTAAAAATCAGAGTTTGTGGAAACTCATTTCCTTTGCTTAAATGAAACTAATACAAGGTGTCCCACGAAACATGACAGTTGGTGAATAGTTTTAAATGTCTTCTTCCATAATTTGTTAAGTTCTTTGATACAAAAGAGATTAATTATCGTTAATATGAAATATAACATGGCAGTTATTTTACATTAAAATTGATTTCAAAGTAAAATATATTTAAGTAAAAGATTGTGTTAACGAAATAAACTGGAAAAAGTTTTTAATATATAATATAATATATGGAAGAAGACATTCAAAACCATTCACTAATTGTCATGTTTCGTGGGGCACACTGTAAAATCATAATAAGAATAATAATTACTGTCAACCATCAATCTCAGTGAATCGGGATTGAGTGCCTGTCCCATTAAGCCAATTTTACGCATGGTATTTATCTCTTTTTACGGTATAATATGAAGGAAGTATATATTTGGGTATTTTCCTCAATGTCGTTTTTCATTAACAGAGGATTTTTGCAATGAATTTTTGTTTTATAACAATATAAAAAAGTGATAGATATTTTTAAAATTTCAATAACTATAACCCTAAAACGATTGGTCTAAAAGTTAACTTATATTAAAAATAAAAAAATGACGTCAAATTCCTGTCATGAATATTCTAGTTGTCAAGCTGTCAATAAATATTTGTATTTTCTTGAGTCAAACACCTTTTACAGGTCTAATTACACAAACTAATGTAATGGAATTTTTACATAATAGGGCTCGGCAAGGACTTTTTAAGATCTATTGATTAATCCAGAAAATTTCTGCTTTTAACTATTGAATTTTCTAATTTTTAAACTTAAGTCATAGCTGTAGAGAAAGGTGCTCTCTGCCAGTAACACACTTTTCTAGATTTCATTTTAAAAACTAAAAATTACCTGGAAAAATTAGAAATGCTGATTTTATCTTTAACATTTTTCTCAAAATCAAAATGAAACTTATGCAATAAACGGATAAAAAATATTTAAAATATAAATTTTCGTTATAATATGATTTATTACAGAAAATGATCAATAATGAGTATTCTTATCATTTTGAATTTACATCATTCACAACTTGTATTTTATAGAGAAGTTCCTCTCCTTCCTTCAGTTGATAAACAGAAACCCTCTCACCGTCGCAATCTTGAATTTTATTTGCTTCCGATTCCGTTTCTACTGGGCGCACAAGAAGAAACGGCAGTGCTGCGTCTTCTTCAGCTCTCTGCGCTTCAAACTCTGAACTTTCAAAACCTACAGAATCTCCTGGCTTACTTCTACAAGAGAATGACTGGGTATCTTTAACAGATGAGCTCGGCTCGATAGAGACAGGAAATGAGCCTGCGAAAGACAAATTATCACCCTCTTTTAAAGTATAATAAATTCCATCTTCGTCTTTAAGAGTATAGGATACCCCTCCTTCAGGTATCGAATATGGAACACCCAATCCGTCTTTAGTTACAAAGGAGCTTTCGGAATCCTTATTGATAAAGTTTCCATGCCCACCCTTAATTAAAAACATACTATCCGCGTCTTTGTAGGGATATGACGGTCCTGCTCCGTCCTTGAGATCAAAAGCAAGTTCTCCGTCCTTCAACTCATAGCAAACATTTTCATCTCTTTTCGGCAAGGAGAAGAAAACTGAGGATTGATCTTCTACTCCCTGTAGAAGATTAGTTCTGTATTCACCAGTATCAGTGGAAAACCCTTCATTAGCCAAGGTATCTGTTATATAGCTAGCTCCAAGGTTGAGTTCAGACCTGAAGGTCACTC
This sequence comes from Eurytemora carolleeae, assembly GCF_000591075.1. Lineage (NCBI taxonomy): Eukaryota > Metazoa > Arthropoda > Copepoda > Calanoida > Temoridae > Eurytemora > Eurytemora carolleeae. The sequence continues at coordinate 26,223 of NW_019396042.1, forward strand.
CAGGTACAGGTTCAGATCTATAGGCAGGTACAGGTTCTGTTCTGAAGTTGTCACTATTTTGAAGAGGATCTGACCTATAGTTTACTCCAGGAAGATGTTCCGTCCTATAGGCTAATCCAGGTGCATTATCAATTTTATAGTTGAGATCCTGATCCATCCCATCAATGTTGATAGTTGTGACCTAAAAAACATATCTAAAAACAAAGAGTTCAGGAACTTGCGAACAAGTCCATTAACTGTAAGCGTAATTGAAAGAGACCTTTCATTCGCAGAATGACATGTCTGATTCACAACAGTAACTTTAAATCAATATATGTATAACAAGGAAGATATCTGAAAAAGTGTTAAAACATGCGTTTTGCTGCATAAATCCGAAAGTGACTTTTATAAAGATCTCAAAGTTAAAAATCACCAATTTTAAGCTAGAAAAACAAGGATATCATCGTTGATCAGACAAAGGTTTAAAGATACTACAAGTACACCTCTAAACCAACCTGAAACTGGTCGAAAAAGCTTGAACTGCTGGAGTCCAGACGGAATAGACCACTGAGCGTAGAATCTAGAAGAACACCTCCAGGTTCTCCTGGTTCTCCAGGTCCTCCATCTGTTTTATCTAGTCCTGGTTTCTCCAGGTTATCATTGACTCTGCTCGAGTTAGCATGGAACAATATATGTTTCTTGAACCCAGCAAGATTCTTACATTGCTTTCCACAGTCCTTGCAGATTAAATTCTAAAAATAACAGAAGTTGGATAATCATTAAATCTTCTGACTAAACAGTACTCAACCTGTGGGTCTAAACTTCCAGACTTGTGTCTTTTTATGTGCATTTGTAAACTGCTTTTCTGAGTAAATCTTTCACCACACAGATCACAATTGAAAGGTTTTTCTTTGGTATGAACCAGAGAATGAACAGAAAGAATCTAAAACAAGAAAATTGTAATTTTTTGGTTGGACTTCCAAAAGAAAGCCTAAAATGATGTTTTTACGGTTGTCTTTCGTGCAAGGTCTCAATCTCACAGAACAATAACCTTAAACGAAAGGCAAACGTAAATACTGTTGTAAGTGTGATTGTGCCAATACAGCATTTGAGGGTAAGAGGGAGGGGTTGAGCGCTGCGGTTCGATTATCATAAAAATATAAAAGTAGCACTGGGGCTAGGACAGACTACATAGAAACCATTGACAATTCCGTAAAATTGACAATAAGAAGATGGCATGCGGTAGACTTCCTACACGCGGGGGATCCGGAGCGTGACTTTCTAAAATTTGTTGCACCGCGGCCGTACAAAATTAAAAGACAAAGTAAATTTTAAAAAGAGACGGACAGGCAGAATCTAGATACCTGTTGAGTAGAGAAGAGTCTAGGGCAGGAAGGACAGGAAAATATCTTGCTTTCATTCCATCTTCTGATATGCTGAATTAATCTTAACCAGAGAATATCTATAGTTGATTTAATTAGGAAAATTGCTTTTAAAGAACATTAGGATTAACATTAAAGAACGTGGAATGGTGGATGGGGGGGGGGGGATATTACATAATAATGAAACGAGCATTAAGCACGACGACTATAATAATCCCTAGTAGCAGCTGGAGAATCTTTTGCGCAAAGTTTACATTTAATCTCTCCATATTCTCTAGATGCTCCAGACCCTTCTACTTCCATATCTTTTCCGTCGTCTTCATCATTTTTATCCGTACATTTCTTCTTGGTTTCAATAACAACCGTTACACATTTATGAGTTTGCAAATGTCGCCTGAAAACAAGAATCAATGAACAAGGATATTTTTGGTTAAATTTTTAAAAAATCTATTTGATGAATTTATTTACCTGTATCTTGAAGCTGAACTGAAGTTGTTAAGTTTCTTCTCTGCTAAACAATGTTGACACTTGTAAAGAAACGAGTTCTTTGTTTTCTGGTGAACCGAACTCTTCTTGTGTATTTTCAGTTTCTTGAGGTCAGTAAATACTTCCTCGCACTTGTCACATTTTAATTTACTTTTAGTTAGAGCACTTTCCGTGGGAGATATTTTGCGGCAAAGGTCGCAGAACCGAGTGGAATTTACTGAGGATGAAAATGTTACTGAACATTTGACACATTTTTTTTCTATTTTTTGTTGGACACAATGTTTTTTAATGTGCTGTAGCAGGCTATCAACTGTGTTAAATTCTTTTCTGCATAAGTTACAAGAAGGCTGAATGTTATGTGAGGTTTGATTATGTTTTAACCAGTTTCTCCGTCCTACCAGAAGTTTTCCACACTGATCACAAGGAAGGTTGAGTAAAGGTTTAATGTTCCTCCCGCCCTGGTGAATTCTCATGTGTGCGTTTAAATTGGATTTTCGGTTAAACCTCTTGAAACAAAACTTACAGGAAAAATAATCCTTCTTCTTATCAGTGCAGGATTTCAAGTGTTCCTGTTTCTCCGACAAGGTGTTAAACCTGGCAGGGCAGATGTTACATCTCAGTCTTGGTTGGGTTGGATGGGAGGTAGAGATATGGTAGGACAAGGAGGAACTCGTGCAATAACTTTTATCACAACTTTCACATCTATACTTAAACTGAAACATTACACACTTAAATATTAAATATTTAACTTAAAACTTAAAGTTGAAACAAATGACCTATGCAAGGGGCAAAACATAAACCAAAAACTGCTCTCAAAACACAAATCTCTTCTGTTTGAAAGATGAGATTATTTCCTTTTCTTATATCTTATAGTTCATCAAGTTTTAGCATAAAAAAGGAAGAAAATTTGAAAATTCTTCTTTTGGTCAAAAAATCAGAGTATCTTTAAGAAATTTTCATGGCCTGGCTTAGGATCCTTTTTTTTAGGGCGGATCCGTATCTATACGATTTGGATCCTTCGCACTGCCAATAAGAATTATTAACTTTACAGCTACCTGTGAAATATCATGAATCTTGAGATGATTTCTCAATGTAGTGCTAAGAACCCACTTCTTACACACCAGGCATGTATAGGAGGGAACACCTGAAGTATTCCACCGTACACTACTAACACTGAAATATAATTATATATATTTACTTGTAAATTCAGAAATGTTATTATCATATAGAAGGCACTCTAAATGTAATTTCCAAGTGATCCTTTATGCAAAGATGGCAATACCCGATTCACAACGGTACCCTTAAAAGCTTTGTCTGATCAAGTATCTCTACAAAGTGACTCGCATATTACTACTGCAGGAAAATATAGAGAAATTATCAGAAATAAATTCAAGCTAGAAAAACGACATAATCTTCCACATTATTGATCCGATAAAGGTTTAAAGAGTATCCTTGTGAATTTTTATGGAAGGTCACTTGAGATTACGCTTACAGAGCCCCTTTAAGCCTATTATAAAGGGGCTTATAAAGGGGATGTAAAATGTACATTGTACACTGACAGCAAAACTTATTTCTTATCCTCATATCTTTACATCCTCATGGTTTTATATGTTAAACGTTGACTAATTGATCTCATAGAAAAATTCATATTTTGAAACGTTTACATCATCAGGTTGCAGAGATATAAGGAAATTAGTGTCAAATAGTCAGATCTTTCTAATTGAGAGCGCAAGTTCAGGTTTTCTGTAAGCTTACCTCTTAACGTAATTGATATCTAGAATCAGTTTATTTACAGATCCGTTCTTTACTTTCTCTAGAATATCTTCATCCCTGAACCCAGCTCATCATTCGGAGAGGAAATAGAAATGGAGATAAAATAAAATTTATCAGACTGAACTAAATAATATTTTTGAAATTACTCGAAGAAATTGTTCAGTAAACAATAAACTAATCCTTCATTTCTTTATCCGAGAAACGATGACGTAGATAAGATTGGATAATGGTTGGCGTTGGTATAATTTTTGGAAGCCATTCTTTAAAAATCTTAGCTTTTTAGTTAGTTTTTCTTTGTATAGACTTATTATTTGAATAATGTAAAAAAAAAGGTTAAACTTGTAGAAAATAAAGTTGTGAAAATTTTTGGTGCATAGGAAATCAATCTATAATCCTTTTGATCTAAAGGCAATCTAATCTAAAAGAATCTGATCTAAGTAAAATTAGATCTAAAAAATTTTTAGACCAAATTCCAATTCTTTCGGGAAAATTGTAGAATTTGATCTAAAATTTGGATTTTATATATTTTGAGTCAAAAATGTTTAATTTTGAAAACAAATATGTTAGATCCAATTCTACATATTACAGATAAAATTCCCAAATTTTGTGCAGAAATTATATTGGAAGTAAATAATTCTGTATTTAAAAATAGTAGAATTAGGTTAAAAAATGTATAATCTGATCTAAAATATGACGAATTCCATCTAAAAAATACATAATTTGATCTAAAATATGAAGATCCTGAACCCATGAACCCAACTCTTTCACCAATTAAGGTGTCAACCTTACACATTTAAATCTAATATTTTTAATCAAATTATAAAATTTTAGATTAAAGTCTACATTTTTTAGATCAAAGTAAACACTGTTTAGATCAAATTCCATATTTTAAGCAAATAAAGTTAGGAATTTGAAGCATAATGGTTATCTGAAAAATATATATTTTGAAAAAAATAATCTTAGATCACATTCAACATATTTTAGATCCAATTACACATATCTTAGATCAAAATCACAACTTTGGCAGAAGAAATTTTATGAAAATCTTCACTTGACAAATATAAAAAAAATGAACAGGGAGCTCAAATTTGAAAAAAAATATTTTAGATCAGATTCCACATTTTTTAGATCAAATTCCAAAAAATTTCAGAAAAATGCGGACTTAGATCTAAAAAAATATTTTAGATCAATTTCCACGTTTCTTAGATTAAATTCTCATTAGATCAGATTACTCTTAGATGAAATTCCTTTTAGATCAAAAGGTTCATAGATTAGTTTCCCGAACAGGAAATTTTTAGACCTCGAAGATTTTTGTGGAGCAAGCCAAAAATACTTTAATACTGAAAATCCAATCTAATGGTAAGCCTATTGCATAACCTTAGCTCTTCATGTAATTTATGTGTCACATATAGTAGAGTAATTATAATTTTACTTAGGAACGTGCATAGTATTCCAGTATGTAGAGCTGCCTTAGTGAAAGTTGGTTTCCTGAATCCTCTTGAATATGATTTCTTAAATTCTCAAACAGAGAATGGTTAGTTCGAAGATGTTGGTACATGTTACTTATCGTCCTAAACCAAACATTATTACAGTTACTTAATAAAGTTACTTACATGTTACTCATTGTCCTAAACCAAACATTAATATAGTTACTTATACTTAAACAAAAAAAAGAGACAAACCTTGAAGGACGAAGACAGATTCGACAGACGAATGGTTTTCTATCTTCATGAACTGAAATAATCAAAATTCGTGTGAAATCAATCAAATCAAATCGAATCGAATCAAATCAAAATGCGGGGATTAGCTTTCAGCTGAAGTTTGAAGTCCTAGCTGAACAATGAACAATATGCATTTAAATGATTAATTATAGTAAAGCAAAGATTTTAAAGTACAATGCGCGGTAGTATTTGGAAGGTTAATAAAAAATAAAAAGTAAATGATTTAAGCTAAGTAGTGCATTTTATGGCATAATTAAAGGAAGTCCACGAAAAAAAATTAAAAGGGGGTATAGACTTAAAACCGAAACACTTTCGGATTCGATCACTGCCAATTTTACTTCAATCTCTGGCGTCTGTAATGAGGAAATGTTTAAACAAGCTTAATACTTTAGTAGCGGAGATTTCATGCAAAATAACCTATCATTTTTCGCGAACATTTTCAGAGATCAATATTAAAAACAGTAAACTTACCAAGCAGGTGGTTTTTAAGGTCTTTAGAATATGTAAACGCTTTCTGACAGAGCTGACAACTATACGGAGAAGGTTTAGGAGAACTAGTTTCAACCTCACACACTTCAGCCACCTCCTCGTTCAAACTGGGAATTTTAAGATTAAAGGGATTGTAGACGCATTTCAAGTGACCCTCCACTTGGCATGTCCATCCACATCAGAACATTTTTAAACCTTTGTCTGAGTTACAATGAGGAAGATATCTGGAAAATTTTTAAACTCTCACAATTTAAAACTTTCAACAAATAATTTTCAGCTAGAAAAATAAGGACATTTCTTTGATTCTTGATCAGACAGAGGGTTAAAGGTTCCTGTTTAAAATAGGACACACCAAGGAACTATACAGGAACGCCCATGTCAGATATACGCAAATTGTTTACTGTACACTGTGGGACGAATGTAAAAACCAGTTCCCCCACAGAAGTTGAAGGGATAGGACTAAAGTTCTGATGTGATTTTACAGGCCAGCAAAAAACCATTTAGTAAATATATTAAGTTAGAGCGAATACTTATGATTTTTAGCTTTCTTTTCAATATAGAAAATACAATAGCAATATATTCTTGTTCCATCCCTTGGACCCTTTTCTCTCAAAAATGATGCGTTGCCCCTGAATTCTTTGTTTTGATCTCCTCCCACTGCAGTACACAGATTTGACGCATAAGATATGGAGGTTCCTGGGTTTCTTGGGACACACTACTTGAAAAGTTAAGGGTTTTTAGAACTTGTCCTTTAAAAGTTTCGTAACCAGAAATAAAGAAAATATCCGTTTTGTGTATAATATAAAAAAGGTTTAAGGAAATTGCTCAAGGATTAAAACTGAGACTCAAAAAAAATGTTGAGGATTTAATCTTAAAATCGAAACAAAATGGTATAAACCCTAACCATTAACACCAACCTGTACTCAATATTCTGATGACAAGGTTGATCTGAACAAGGTTTGGTTAGCTCCGGAGAACCAGGAGGAGAAACTTGGTGATAATCAGGATCTGGTTCTGTATCTGGTACTTCGTGGGAAATAGAGATATCTTGGAAAATATCGGAACTCGCTGATTCACAAATTGGATCCTGGAGTGGAGAAACGGTTTCAACCTTTCTCTCCAACTGTAAAAACAAAATTTTACGTGGACACGTGGCACTTTTCATGCTCGTAAAAAATAAAAATATCACTGAGTTTTCTGTTTTATTGAAATACATTAAAGTATTTTCAATGCTATTACATGATGATAAACATTTTCTGGGTTATTGCGAGGTTCTATAAAAAGATAAAGATAAAGAGTTAAATCTGAAAGCTAAGTATTTGCCATCGATTTTTCAAAGAAGAAATTTGTTAGATCAAATGACACGAGTTTAAAATATGAAAGTTTTACACCATCAGGTTGCAAAGATAAAGGGATAAGAAAATTTAAGTTTGTGGCAAATACTAAAATCCTTTGTACCTAAACGTCAAACAATCCAAAGTTTGCAAAGAAGAATCTGTACCTGTAAGCTGAGACTAGGAAAAAGAGAGCTAAGAGTTGGGATGAATAGTTCTGGGTTAGTTCCCTCCGCTGATCCTGTATATAACAGTTGTACAGCTTTCTCCACCTCTACTCTACCCATATCAGGGAGAAGGACTGATCAACGATCTAGTTCAAGATTATTAGCTTCTAAACCTATTGTAGTTAGTGTTGATAAATCTTATGTTTGATTTGAGACCAAAATCATCATTATAAAAGTTAATGCGCACTGATTACTTCATGAGGCACAGCGGTTAAACTTTTAACGAAAACAATGATCCAGTTTTTGTTAAATAATATTTTTGGGACTAAAAAAATCTTATGTATATGCAGCCAGAGGCGCAACTAGGGGGGGGGGGCGGCCGGGCGCGCGCCCTCCCCTTGCAACTGAGAGGGGGGGCGCCCCCCCCCCCTGCAGAATGAAAAGAAAGAAAGAATGGCGAAAATCAGTATCACAGGAATAAGAAAACCAATAGAGTTATTGTGGAAATTTTATTATACTATAATTAGTTTTAAAAAGAATATTTTTATCTTTCTCAATTCTCAAGGCTAAAGGCTATTGAATCGTTTTCTAGGTCCTTGTTGCCCCTGGGCTGAGGAGTTAGATTAGTTGTACGCTGCCCCGGCCCGGTACTAGAGCGAGTCAGCTGACGTGTACTGCGCCTGACTATCTGTCAGCCGGCAGGTATTTCCTTCAGTCTTGTGGCGCAGCTTTTCGAGTTTATATCTTGTTACTCCAAGATAGTGTTTTTTAAAAACTTTTTCTTCTTTTATTTTCGTGTTTTAACCACGTGGGTTTTTAATAATCCTTTATTTATTTTATTTTCCCTTTTTTAAAAAAGGTTTCTTTTAATTTTATTTAATGTGCTACAATTTTCTTTTCCTTTTCTTTCAGTATTAAGGTTATTCCCAAGATACTCCAAGATAGTTTCTTATATTTTTATAAATTGTTTTTTTTTTCATGATTTTTAGCCACATGATTTTATTTATCTTTTATCTTAATTTTCCCTTTTATAAAAAGGGTTTCTTATATTTACTTATGATGCTACAATGTTTTTTCTTTTCTTTCAGTATTATGGTTGTTCCTAGACAGAAACTGATTGGAGGACTAGGGTTTCATGGCTCAAACCCCATTCCCTCTGAAGTTTACTCCGCCATCTTTTGCAATGGTATAGGACCAGCTTCCACCCAAACCCTTGATGCTTTTGGCTGGACTGGAAAAATAATTGGCGGGATAACCTTCTGGTTGGGGCCAAATAACCTCTCAATTGAAAGGGGCAGCTTCTTTTTAAAAGGATCACTCCTAGAGGCCCCCTATGTGGTCCCGGCCAAGAAACTCTGGCCCGACGCGGCAGATACAATCTCTCTATCCCTCCCCCTGACCTCAGTCGATTTTTTCACTTTCCCGGACTCCCTTACTAGCAACTACGTCGAAGACGTGTCCATTCCCCACTCTTTCCTTTTTAATGACGCTAACTCCAACCTTTCTCCCTCAGTTAGTGACCTAGACAATGCGGGAATTGGGAACTTCTGCCTAAGAGCAATTGCACCAGTAACTCTGAATATCATGAAACTACTGAAGAAAGAGATTATCACCTGGGACGCTTCAAACGAAGACAAAGCTCTAGTATGGACAACCTGCACTGTACTTTTTGCTGGATGCTTACGTATCCATGAGATCTTAAGCAGAAAACAAACTGAATTTGATCCTGATTTTACACTTCTTGGAACCGATGTCATCCTTAAGAAAATCAGAATAGGAAAAGAACAAATTAAAATTCTTCAAATCCGTCTAAAATCCCCGAAAGAAGATAGGATCGGAGTGGGAAAGATCATAGACATATACCAGAGTGAAGGCCCCATCTGTCCAATAAAAGCTTTTGAGAGGTGGGATGCGTTGAGAACCTGGAGACATAAGAAATCCCCACTATTTAGATTGGAAGACGGATCTTGTCTGACGGGCCGGAAGTTAAACTCTCTAATGAAGATTTTCTTGAAACCTCACTTGGACTACAAGAAAGGAATGTTCACATCCCACAGCTTCAGAGCGGGAATGGCGACTCTGATGGGCACGCTGGGTTTCAGTGATGAAGAGATAATGGCAATGGGCCGGTGGTCCAGTGAAGCATATCTCAACTACCTTAAACTTCCCCGCACTAGAAGAATTGAAATTGCTAGAAAAATAGGGAACTCGTTAAATTAATTTATCATCCCCCCCCCACCCCCCCACTCCTGCTCCGGGTTATTTCAAATATTAAGAGTAATTGAACTTATAAGCTGAGGTATTTTATAGTTTAAAATTTCTTCTCATTATCGTCAATTATTTAAACGAACATATACTAGTCCTGTAATGCTAAATATGACTGTAACAAACACACTATTAGAGTCTGGAGATAGTTTTCTTATATGCTGAGGTTTTTAAAAACAATATATACAATTACAGCCTAGGAATTATTTCCACTAGCGTTGAATTACATTGTGAATATATCTGATTTTGCTTATTTTCAGATCAGAACCCTACTGAGGTAACAGATACGGATGAACCAGAGGATCCACCCAATGACAACATATCAGATGTGGAATCCACTGCCAGTGAGCTGGGCAGACGAATCCGGAGAGAATTGGGACAGGATGTGACTATTCTGGTATCACCGGAGAAGGCTGCTAAGGAGCCTCCCAAGAGAGCTAAAAAGAAGAGAACCCGCTCAATCACAATAGAAGTAAGTCTCTTTTGTTACAAAATAGTAAAATTATACTATATTATGTCACAATGAAAGTAAGTCTCTTTTGATACAAAATAGTAAATTTATATTCCTAACCAGCGGGAGAAAATTTATTGAAAATTATGAACTGGATTCTGTATTTAGAACCGCACAAATCATACTATAAATAAAATTTCTTAAGGTTGACTATATCTATACCTGTTGCAGGGCAGGACCCAGAAGACAAGTAAGGGGACAGTAGAGGTTGATGCGTCCTCGGAGGATGAGGATGAGGAAGACGGCTGTTTCAAATGGAAGTGGCTGGAAGAGGCCTGGCCTAGAGACTCTCGACCAGCCATTTTACAGAACCGGTCAAATGTAGCTAAGGCAAGCATACAGGAGATAACCCTCATGCATGACATGCACTTGAAGCAGCAAAAGTCTGAGAACTCGAAACTTGCGATGCTCAAAAAAGATGAGCTGCCACCAAGAATAAAATTTGGAGAGGATAAAGATGATGGGAAGACATGCTTGCACAAAGCAAGATGGTTGAGGCTACCGTTCACGGACCCAAAAGACTACTATAGCCAGGTAACGTTTAGCCTTCAAATAAATAATTGGAAATTATAGTGCACACCGCAGTCTAGTTATTTGACAAAATTAGATTTTATTCCTATATTACAAACGTGTCTCACCATTTATTGAGAATTTGTACACAAACTTTTGGGATACACTGTAAAAGATAATGGTTTATTTATGTCTATGCATAGTTTATAATAACACTCGCTGATTTGAACCAATAATTATTAAGAGATCCAATAACTATAATTAAGGGGTTTATTTATCTTGGCCACTCTAATACTACTTCTGCCACATTCAAGTAATTTGGGTTTTAACAATCTGATTTTGTAGGTGCCGGTCAGACACGTGCACAAGTATAGGAACCTCTCCTTAGAGTTCAGCGGGTCTGGTAATGCTCTGGCGGACAAGACGATCCTGATGATGCATGACCGTAGGAATGCCCTGGAACTGAAGCAGTTCATGTCTGAAAATGCCTCAGTANCTCCCGATTCTTTTTAGATTTTTTCTTAACTAAGTAAAAGCCTCATTGGAACTCCCTCCTCCTTGTTTCTCTTCTTTCTCACCCCCTACAAGTTTAAAATTTTTTATTCCCAGCATATAAGTATAGTTTATTCTCAGTTTACAAGTTTATCTTTTTCTCAGCTTATAAGTTTATTTTTACTCTCAGCTTTAAAGTTTATTTAGTTTTAACTTTGTCAGAGTTATATTGGAACTCTTAGCTTCTTTTAGGTCAGAGTTATATTGGAACTCTTATGTTTTATTAGGTCAGAGTTATATTGGAACTCTTAAGGTTTATTATCTCAGAGTTATATTGGAACTCTTAAGGTTTATTATATCAGAGTTATATTGGAACTCTAAACTTATTAGATCAGAGTTATACCGAACTCTTTGTTTTAAAGGTTTTATTGGAACCACTATCAGAGTTATATTGGAACTCTTACATTTTTTTATTCAGAGTTATGTCGAACTCTTCGAATCGAAGTTATATTGGAACTATCGACTCATTTAACAGAGGTATAGCAGTACCTTTAGAGTTATATCGGAACTCTATTCTTTTTCTGCTGTAAAAGTCACTCTGGAATGAAACTCAAGAGTTAAGTGGAATCAACTCCTCTTTACTGATGGTGGAACCCTGTGGAACTAGACCAGGCTCCCAACTCTCAGTGGAACTTGAGGAACTATGGAAAAATATTTAAATCGGAACCCCCCCAGAAAAAATCCTAGTTGTGCCTCTGTATGCAGCAAAAGTTAAACTTTCAATAACTCTAATGTGTGATTTACGGAGTTTGGGAATATTTAGTCTTTTTCTGATTGACTGGAAGGTTGTCTTATTTCTAAGAAACTGTGCAATATTTCTTACAGATTGAATATATATCTTAAAGGGATGTATTTTCACTAATTCTGAGAGATAACATGAAATCGCAAAATAACACTTTATCCATAAACACCAGGTTATTAGGTCTGAGTTAAATTATTCACAAAAAATTCTTCAGAATCCGTAATTAATTAAATTTTTCTCCAAAGAAACAGAGTCTTTGTCACACATTAAAATTTTCCAATCCCTATGTCTTTGCAACATCATTGTGTAAACCTTTGATATTTCAAACTTAGATTATTTGATCCAACAGAATTCATAGTTTGAAATAACTAAGGACTACGACTTCGGGTTGCAAATATATAGGCATTAGAGAATTAGAGTTTGTATCAATGACTCTTTCCTTTATAAACAAACTAAATGCGTGTAATACTTTTGTAAAATGTCTGATTTAAAACTAGAAAGTTCCTATGCTCTGCTCTGAAGGTTCCAGTAGATTTCTCCACCATTGTTCAGATACTGCCAACATAACCGCGTGACAGGAGAAGGATCCATCCTTGCACACAATCTCTAAATCCGTCCCAACCCTCTCCTCTAGCAGGCTATACAGTAACCCTGGATACCGACACTCTTTCATTCTTTCTAAAAAAAAAACGTCTAGATTTTTATTGTTTAATTAAAAATCTTTTCAGGCACGGGTTATCACAGTTAAATACTATTTCATGGTTTCAAATAATTTTCTTTAAGTTGTATTACTTTTTTTCTTCGGCGTGAACAGTTCAAATAAATTCTCATTATGACGCTAAATAGCGCAGATTAATGTTCAAATTTATTTCTTCGAAATATCAGGTTCAGTCTTTTAGAACAATGATGAAAACCCAGATGGTCTAGAACCGTCGTAGAGAGTTTAGCACCAGGGAGACCAACCCACATATACTCTGGATAGTTTAGCAGGATCCGTTGCTTGTTGTATCAGTGCTCCAACCTGACCTGGAATTCAGGATTTATATCTAGGGAAGTTGGAAACTAGGTTGGGGGAAAATTCAATTCAGGTTTTGATATTAAATAGTCTTATGATCATGAAATACAACAAAGGAACAAACTCTAATTTTGTAATCCCTAATTGATTCACAGTTTGAGATATCTAAGGTCTACGACATTGGTTTGCCAAGATATAGGGATGATAAAATCAGAGTTTGAAGCAAAGGCTCAATTCCTCAAGTCCCATTTCAATTAATAAGTTAATTGATTTTTAAGCTATTTATTAAAATGTTTTTTAAAATAAATAAATAATGATTTATCTTAATAAAACTGTTTGCTTTTTTACAACTTAACATAAAATTTACATAAGACTGCTTAAATTTAGGCTTTCTATTCCATAGTTTTATGGGCCCCCACATTTGTTAGATAACTTACTTAAAAGTAGGAATCATCAAACAATGTAAAATGCCCACTCAGAAAATGTTCCCATAAATAATCAAAGTTTAAAAACTTCTTAAAAAATCATAAATCCTTTCCTGAGACGGATAGTTGTGAACCATCTTCTCTACCCTCAAGTTTAGATACAAGTACCATTAAAGCTCTACTTGCCATTCTAAACATTCAAATTATAAATACATCTATTCTATTCTAATTTCCTTTAAGATAATAATTGACTGGTAATTATTCAGTTTCATTAAATAATCATTCAAATTTAAACCCACTAAGAATGAGACAATACTCATCAAATACCACAAATTTATGGTATAAATTAAGTTTTCTTCTGAATAAATATAAACTGTGCTAATAAATGACGTAAGAAATAAATAATATATTTTACTTCTTTTGAACAACATTATCGACAATATGATTCCCCCAACAAAGGGAGGTTAAGTAACTTAACTTAACTTGGGACAGTTATGTAAAATAACCACCCGCTCTGCGAAGCTTTCAGGAAAAAAATTAGCGCATTTTCATCTCAAAAGGCGATAAAATTTTATACAGCTACTTTTTCTGTAAATTAAAAATGTTACATTACCACGGGTTCCCTTAACCAATTTTTCCTACAAAACATCCAGAAACCCTTGGAAAACCTGTGTAGAGTAAAATTTCCCTTAAGTTCCCATTGAAGTAGTTGTAAATAATTATTTAAAATAAAAACTATATAGACTCTAGGAATCTGTCCTAAAAGCGAACAGGATCCGATCGAACAATACATCATTGAGAGCGAATTAGAAATGCCAGAAATAATTTAATGAGTGTTCATTCTTCTATTAAGTTCCTTAATTTGTGGGAACTTTTTATAGCTATTCTAAAATTATATTTTTCACATTATTCTTCACAGGTAGAATACGACATTATTTCCAACCGGAATGTAGTTCTTATTTCTCCGTTCACCTCAGCTATGGAGTAGGTTTTAAAAAGAGTGACACCTGAGGTTTTTTTCCAGATTCTGAATGTAGAGTATGTTTAGAACTAGCATGTAGACTTTTAGAAATCTCTGTCGACTGCTTTTTGAGAAAATTCCATTTAAACTTTGTTGTGCAGTTTAGGCGTTTGACTCAAAGGTTTTCATGAGATTATTAGGCAATCTACAGTGTTTTAAGCTTTTCTGCTTAATTTTTATCATAATATGATAAATTTATCAATAGAGAATTAACAAATCTGAAACAACTATATATAAACAATGTTTTATTCTGAAAAAAACCCTCAGGTTTTAAAAACCTACTTCATGTTGTTGTTGTCGATTTAGCTTAACCAACCATAGCTAGTAGCGTTTATATGGACATGGAAATAAGTGAAGTATTTAATTTACCATCTACAAATATCCTGCAAATCTACTATCTTCATTCGATGAATAATTGTGAATTCTTGACCAGAACCTAAAAACCTTAAACCTAACAAATACTTTCATTTATTATTATATTGTATCCAGGATCGTCTCCGTCCTGTTGTTCATATACTCCGTCTGATTGATCTGATAGACAAATTTTCTCCACCTGGTGAGATGTTCACTGAGGTCGTCTTCTGCCTCTGAAAACCCTGTCTTCATTACTCGTTTAAATTCCTCAAGATCGAAGAACAATCTCAAGGTTGTCGTTTTCCTTGGTTCTCAGATACTCTCCTTCACTGATTTAAGGATCGCCCCTAAAGGTATGCTGCAATCACTGTGTGTGATTCATAAGATTTTCGTCTATCAATCATACCTCACCTAGAATTCTCTTTCAGACTCGAAAGGACTCTAAATGAAGCAAAAGATATCTGCTCGAAGACTGTCGCTTACATCAAACTCCAGCCGGAGCAACTGTGTACGTGTATTTTTATATAATAGAACATTTTTACTTGCCTGGTTTTGATAACTTGAAGATTAAGTTCATTATTTGAGACCTAGAGCAATATTTTGTTATCAATAATTATAATATATTTTGTAATCTTCAATAAAGCTTACAAACTATGACACACGTGTATTAATGTGGTGCGCTGGTTATCAGGGAATACTCGCCCCGGATATGAGAGAACTATTATGTTTTTAAAGCCTCAAAAATAAAGTTACGAGTACAGAACCTCCGCCCTCCGTACCGTAACTAGTGACAATACTCACTAAGCCACGATGCTCCATACCTACTTCGTAGCTGAGGTGAACGGTGATTTACCTGTTCCCTTGTCCATCCTCCTGTTTCTTAAGTTTCTCCCACTCCCCCGCCTGTTTAGCTGCCGCCTTGCTGGGCCCCACGCTCCAGTCATACAACGGGTCGTGCAGCATCACCTGGTCATTTAACATTATATTCTCAATTTTATAGAGGTAAAAAACAATTAACATTTAAAACTCAGTCTTTTTTATTCACCTTTTATACATTTAACAGTTTGTTCTTATTCTCTTATATTTACCTCTAGGACATTTAACAGTTTGTCCTTATTCTCTTATATTTACCTCTAGGAAATTTAACAGTTTGTCCTTATTCTCTTATATTTACCTCTAGGGCAGTTAACAGTTTGTCCTTATTCTCTTATATTTACCTCTCTGACGTTTAACAGTTTCTCCTTATTCTCTTATATTTACCTCTATGAAGTTTAACAGTTTGTCCTTATTCTTTTATATTTACCTCTAGGACGTTTAACAGTTTGTCCTTATTCTTTTATATTTACCTCTAGGACGTTTAACAGTTTGTCCTTATTCTCTTATATTTACCTCTATGAAGTTTAACAGTTTTTCCTTATTCTCTTATATTTACCTCTCTGACGTTTAACAGTTTGTCCTTATTCTCTAATATTTACCTCTAGGACGGTTAACAGTTTGTCCTTATTCTCTAATATTTACCTCTAGGACGGCTAACAGTTTGTCCTTATTCTCTAATATTTACCTCTAGGACGGTTAACAATTTGTCCTTATTCTCTCTAAGAACGCGCAAACTTCTTTCACAGTTACTCCTGAATTTGAAATCATTTTATTCAAAAGGTTACATGTTTATTTTTGTATTTACAACACGACACACTACTAATATTCTCATCATTTGTGTTGATTCAAAATCTACAATATCCTTCCTTCATTGTTCTAATTCTAAAGGGTACCGTTGTGAATCGAAAATGACAATTTGTGAATATTGAAATTACATATGGAAACCTTTTAAAGTTTCAAAAACTGGTAAAATTAAAATATTTTGTTCTGAGTTTACGGTTCACTTAAATATAAAAATGATTAATGGGACTACTCTCTAATTTGAACAGTATCTCCATGTTTACCTGAATACCCCTTCTACTCCTGTTGGACCGAACCCGTCTACAATATCTCTAGTGAGACGGAACGGAATTAGCTCTGGAGTTGGAAGGATCTTGCCTTTGTCGAATGCTACTCCGAAATCAATGT
The DNA here is from genome assembly GCF_000591075.1 of Eurytemora carolleeae. Classification (NCBI taxonomy): domain Eukaryota; kingdom Metazoa; phylum Arthropoda; class Copepoda; order Calanoida; family Temoridae; genus Eurytemora; species Eurytemora carolleeae. The sequence continues at coordinate 43,013 of NW_019396042.1, forward strand.
GAATAAGGTCGCCAGTTTTCAGGTCCAGTAGAATATTGTTGATGTGCCTGACAAGTTAAACATTATACAACTATATAGTTTTCAGGTGTAGTAGAATATTGTTGATGTGCCTGACAAGTTAAACATTATACAACTATATAGTTTTCAGGTGTAGTAGAATATTGTTGATGTGCCTGACAAGTTAAAAATTATACAACTATATACTTTTCAGGTCCAGTAGAATATTGTTGATGTGCCTGACAAGTTAAACATTATACAATTATATAGTTTTCAGGTCCAGTAGAATATTGTTGATGTGTCTGACAAGTCAAACATTATACAATTATATAGTTTTCAGGTCCAGTAGAATATTGTTGATGTGTCTGACAAGTTAAACATTATACAACTATATAGTTTTCAGACCCATAAAGTTAAAATCAAATTAGTTTGTAACTTAAAAAATATCCGTTTGTTTAGCGCTTGTTGTCTAATCATAAGTCGTTTATTGTTACATCTTTTCATACAAAAAAATCTTTTTTTTACAGAAAAATATCAATAAGCCTAAGAAATGAAAGATATATATTCAAAATCATCTGTGTTTCGAGTTTTTAATATTTTAAGTTAAATACTGAACCTGTCTCCAAGGCCTAGAATGTGTCCCACCATAGAGGATGCTGCAGCAGAGTTAGTAAAACAGTTCTTCCCCTTGAAGTACTCCTCAGGACTGGTAAACTGCTCCATCAAGAAGAATTTCATCGCAGGTGGGAAATTCTGACAGATTTTAAGATAAACCTTTTCCGGGTCCTTGGCATGACTGGAATGGTTGTAGGCTGCGTGGCACTCTGCACTAGTTAAGTGGTTGGGGAAATATTTCTTGTGTACTCCACCCTTCCTGTTCTCCCCTACCAATACGTTTCCTATAGGTAGGGTGTTACTGCACCATTCTAGTATTCCAGAACGCTGGGAGAGCGGAACTATCTTGTAGGTTCGAATTCTCAGGTTGTGCTTCCTTGTATCTCTATCCTGATCCAGGAGTTGGTTGGTTAGATCAAATACCTGCTGCATCACCGCATCCTGCCGGAGATCATCCTTTCCTACATTAATTAATAACACTTTTTACTTTCAAAGATTTTTTTTAGCCTGGGCTAAATTGACAGAATTTTAAAATGAGACTGTCTCAACAAAACGGGGATTAACTTTCCTAACTAAAACTTTTACGTAAAATTTTTGATTCATTAAAAAATAAACCAATTTTAGACTTAAATAAATAAAAATGGTAATTCTATGGGCTCCTTCTGTCTGAATTTTATTTAATTTGAAAAACTACGGGTTAAAATATCATGCAATCCATGGATTAAGGTCCATCTGGACCTTAATCCATGGATTAGTTGCATTTACCTTTCACTAGTTGAGGTCTCCGTATTCCATCAGTTCCAATACAAACAGTTTTCTTCGGGGCATTGATTCCTCCAACCATACTGAAGGAAGGTTCAAACCTCTCTAAAAAATTACAATTGTAAATAGTACATATACATTTGTTAGTTATTAGTTGTGTACCATTAAAACTGTTGCTCTTCAAGTTGTTTCAAATCTTTCATAGTCCATAAGCTTAGAAAGGAAACTAAATCAGTTTATCATGTTTGTTTAAAAACTAATGACAAATGTTTGAGAAAAGAATTAGTTATTCCGTGAATTAAAAACTTGCCACCTCAGGACCAAGAGTTTATTATTCGTGGAAATAATTTTTTTTCAAACAATCGAAAAAAAACTATGCTAATTTTTTACATTATTTAGATTTAAATCCCATTTGCGGAGATAAGGAACAGGATTTAAACCTTAAAACTAGGGACGGAAGTAAAGAATGGTTACCTATGCCCGGATATCTTGAGTAGTCTCCATCTGGTCTGACCGGAACATTATCTGTAGGGACTAGAACATCGTCCCATTGTTTGATCTTGGTATATCGATAACTGGCAGGGATACTGATGGATTTACTAGGATTCTTACCCACCTGGTGATAGGCTAGCTCCACCAGACCAAGAGATAGTTCAGAGTATTTACTGATAATATTCTCAAAGTTTCGCACCTTCTTCATGTCTCTTAACATGATATATGAAGCTTTGCTGCGCGCATCTCCACAATGATTGTCTGGTGGTGGTTTGTTATTTTCAAAAAATTCATCCAGATTGGCATTTTTCAAAGCAAGGACGATGGGCAGCACATGATGTGGATGTTCCAATGCGCAGCGTTGAATACAATTGAACAGAACAGCTGAAAACTCGACGCCATCTTGTTTCTTAAAGTCAGACATTCTAGCTGCCATCTGATAGAGAAGAGGAACTAGTCGGTAGGTCGGGATATTAGGTAGTCTTTTAGAGACTAAGGAGTTAAGCTCAACATTATCTTGGTTTGCAAACCAAAGAGATATCATCCTGTATACTGCTACAGATATATCTCCATGAAGTAAAACACTTAGATAATATTCCATAGATGTCATTAGATACGTTTCTTTTTCTTTCATCCACCGGTCAATCTCTAGTTTATCAATGGCTAAAAATCTAGTTTTGATGATTAAAGATTGTTTGAACGCCTTGTCAATTGTGCCTAGAGCTCCTTTCAGAACTGTTTCTTCCTTCTGCCGTAAATTGATGTTGGCCTGGCGCTCCTTGAACTCTGCGCTGTCCATGTACTCCTCAGCCTTCTTATAGTGCTGGTCTGCTAGGTTGGCCAACCCTAAATACGCCTCCACCAAGGAACTTTCCGTCCTTGAACCCTCCTTCTCCAGCAGCTCTACCGCTCTTTTAAAATATTTGTTCAGGATGATTTTAGAACATTCTGTTTTCTCTAGGTTCATCCACTGGCCTAGTGATACCAAAAGCTCCGGCAACAGTTGCTTCGTATCAGGATTCAAGTTCTTTTTCTCTTCAATCTCCTGGAGAAGACTTTTAGCGAGGAGAATTCCTTGGGAGTGCTTGCCTCTGCTCCACTCAACCTTAGCTTTCTCAAACTTAAACTCAGAGGAAACTAAACTCCTGGTGGTTTCCAGGATACTGTGACAGAACCAGAACCTACCAGACTCTCGGGCTCTTGTACACAGTGTCAACAGGGTTCTTTCCAGCAGCTTTGGTTGAGTTTTGATCAGAGCTGTGTTGAGAAGAGACATTCTGACACTATAGACTGGTTCTAAATGTCCAAAATCATCGTTATATATATCATCTTTACTCAAAAGTCCGTCAAGAATACTCAAAGTCTCCCCCTCGAGATCTTTTTTAGAAAATAGACTTGTCTCGTTCAAAAGTTTCAGCTTTGAGAGAATGGAGTATATCTCTGCACTAGATTCAAGATTAGTCCGTGTAATTGAATCAAGAATATGTGAATATGATAGGTTTAACCAATTCTTTACTCCATCTTTGTCACAATTATGAAAACTTTGAAGGCAGCCAAACACCGAGACATTAAAGGAACTCGCCTTTTCTTCTGGAAATACATTGTCCCACTCTCCTAGTCTCCAGGCACACTCTGCTTGAACATCTAGAACATTCTGACCAACTTCAGTAGTCTGAACACCAGTCATATACTTGGACAGTAGATGGAACAATCCGTTCTGGTATAAGCTTTGAACAAGACTGTTATTGCCATCTCTACTAGACGTGGAACATTGTACATCAAGGATTGGCAGATTATCAAAACTAACTTCTGTTTCAGACACCTCTGGTAAAACAGATTTGATCCCATGGTACGCATCCTTGTCGCTGATTTTAAGACTGGCGCTAGTTACAATTTTCCTGAGCTCACTAATCCTGGTTGGGTTGCAAGCTTGCAACCTGAGTAGAGGAGGTTTCTCATCATACTTCCCTAGGATCATATCCTGCTGTATACACCAGATATCAGAGAAGAGTAGAGCAGAGGAGTAGGAGGAGCAGAACAGTGCAGCACTAGCAACTGCTAGATAATCTAACCCCGGGAGCCAGAAGTTCCGCTCCCATATGGACTGATTAGCATCTCTGATCAAGTAGTCCGGTAGAACCTGGAGTCTAGTATAGGATACCACACCAACCAGGGCAGAAACTTTTCTCCTAAAGTTGAAAATATTTACAATAATAAACTTATTTTCGCAATAATAGGTCCAAATTAACTTAATTATAAAAGAATCAAAGCCATAACAAATATTGGTTTTACTTAAGTGAAAATAAGACAATTTTGAGGCAGCCTTTTTAACTTAATAATATTAATTTTATGATCTACCTTTCAAAATAGACTGGGACATTATCTTGGAGAAAGGTTGAAGAGGATCCAACCTGATCCTGAAACTCTTGAAAGAACGAGATGATCCGGGTTGAGACAACAAGGCGGATATTTTCGTCTTGATGCAACAAACATTCCTGGATGATGTATGGAAGGATGAGCTCACACAACTCTAGTGAATTCTCACACACACCTAGCATAAAACCTAGAACAGATTTATCTGAGAAGCAGTTTAGAAACCTTGCCACTAGAACCTTTATCCAGGAACTATACTCCAGTCTAGAATAAACCCAGAGACCCTCATCATCGATTTCATCCGTGAACCTTGTTACGTCCTGTATAACAGGAGGGACCTGGAGATTTCTTTTTCCTTTTTTCTTGAGTGGTTCCAAAACATTGAAACCACGGTCTTCAAGGCATAATTCCCGACCCTCTTGTGTGCTGCTGAGTATGTTGGAGATGGTGTTGAACACGTCCCTGGAGAAGGTTCCTGATTCCCTATTCAACAATTTGCTCAGTTTATTCAGGATTGGTTTAACATAAGCGAATGCTGGTTTGGATGGATCAGAAGGTTGAAAAGCAGAATTTGCTTTGAGAACATTGGATTTAAAATTCACGGGTCCTATCTCTCCCAGACAGTCAAGTGCCAGTGTTGAGATGGATTTGATATTCATCTTACTGAGGGTTAGGAGATGTATCACCAATTCTTTAACAACATCTAAATCCTTCTCCAGGAGTACATTAAGCTCTGTCCCTGATGTCTTCAACCTCTGTTTCAGCTGCCTGAGAATGTTTTCACAGAACTTGAACTCGACTAGATCAGTAACCCGGAGGAAGGTTCGTAGGAAGGAAGTTAAAGACAGATCTTTTTTATACTTTCCTACAGATACTGACAACAGAGAGAATATCTCCAGGGATGGATAGTCTTCTAGATTATCAAAATCATCTTTAAACTTATGAATGTTTTCAATGAATAGGAATTCAAGAATTCCTTTTGCATTTTGAGCTGAGTTAGAATCAGGGTCTTCACAGATTATATTTAAAAGACTGGAATTAATCTGAACCAAGGAGAAAACAAGACTATTCACAGATTTGGAAAAACTTTGCTGTATCAGGGTGTCCAAAACTACCAGAGCAGCTTTCTTACAGTCCAGGCTATTGGTTCGTTTAACTAAGTTTAGCAGTTGTTGACTCAAATACATGACTAGGAATGGCAAGGTGCTGGTATACGTTTGAGATGATGATGAGAAGAGGTTCATTAACCAGGTCTGGATGGAGAACAGACATCTGAGATGAGTTTGATTCTCTGAACCCATCAGATTAATGCAAAGTTCTACAGCTATCTGTGGGATTCCATGCGACTGTCTTTGGCAGAGAAAATCATAGGTTTCACTAAATTTAGAAGATATAAATTGAACAACAGCTTCAGCTGTTTCTATGTTTAGTCTAGGTGGACCAGACCTGATATCAACACTGCAATCTATACCTAGCCTAGTCTGCAGCTTACCATCCTCACATATACTAGAGAAGGAGGAATATATTACAGAGGGAAGGGCTTTCTCTAGGCTTGGTAAAAACTCAGCTCCTAGAACATGTTTGAGCAGAGCTCCCAACTCAGCCATCTTCTCTTTTAGCTCGACTTTGATTTTCAACTCTTGAGCAGCTAACCCAGGGATGGAGAGCTGTAGAAGTCGGTCTAGGTTTCTCTCCACTAGGATCAGATAATCAACCTGAACCAGTTCACCCAACTCCTGCATTGTCTCAGCCTTTGGCTCCCAGAGTAGGATTAAAGGTAGGACCAAGCTCTCATGATGAGTTAGGAATGCTGAAAAGCTAGCTTGCTTGAATCCAAGTTCATGAATTGGGAACTCAGAGTAGGGACACATTTCTTCTAAGAAATCGAAAAAAAGGCCAGGAAGAAGATCTTTTAACATCTTTCCTGTGTTCCCACTGTATTCTGCATGCTCTGATATCAGAGCAAGTACCGGAGCAAGGTTTAACTTACATCTCTGCTGCCTTAGTAGACAAAGAATGGTGGAGACAGCATATCTAGAATTAAAAGTACTATTAGTAAATGGAATATTGAAATCTGAATCATATTATTTTTGTATTGCCAAATATTCAATCGGCTTCATTCTTGGAATACATAATTGTATTAAATTGAAAAAAGTAAAGCCTAATCACCTGGCATAGCTGGAGCTACGAGAAACTAGTGCTGAACAAAGAATTAAAACTGAATTAATTCTTGATAACTGATCACTCTTCTTCCAGTCCTTGTAAACACAAACCTGGAACAAATCATCACAAACCAGGGATATAACGCAGCTGGAGAAATGACGAGGATCAAACTCTGGAGCTTCCATTACAATCTGGGTTGTCAAGGTTCTTACTCTGAGTGAGGGATGAGAGAGGAATCTAGGTAGACAGTTTATAATTGGAACTGGACCATCTGAATCTATACCCAGAGATGAGTCCTCAGTAGCGGAGAGATTATGCGTCTCACTACTCCAACTCAACCAACTGGATTCAGTAGAACCATCAGGATTACCTTAATTATTAATCAGATTAATCTCTGAGAACAATACTACTCCTGTCCTTACAAAAATATCAAGGTTTAAAACTCACCAAGTTTTGAGATTGTTTTGACTAGTTGGAGAGTAAACTCAATGCTGAACCTTGAGTAGTTCAACTTTGAATTCTGTTTCAACAAAACCTCAAGCAAACGGTTAATCACCGTCCCACACTTGACAGATCCCAACCTATATAATTCATTTAATATATAGTGTTGTTGAATTAAGAATTAAGAGGTTAAATCTGAAAGGCCCCCCCTCCCAGGGGGTTTAGTACATAATGGAGAGATTTACCACCATTTCAAGTTCTAACAATTTTTACTCTTTAATTTCTTGTACTGTACTAGTTCCGTTTCGTTACCTTTCCTTTCCTTTCCTTTCCTCCCCTCCCCTCCCCTCCTATTCTTCTGACCTTAATGCAGGTTGGGCCAAGTTCTCAATGATCTTGAGTATCCCGAGCATTCCAACATAATCAAATTTCTTCTGTGTCATGCAGTTCTTCGCTATCTCCTTTAGTATCTCGGACAGTTTGTCCAGGGTGTCCTTCATGAGGTTTATGGATGAACCTAACTCTCGGATACAGAATACCACGGCCTAAACAAATAACAGATTTACTGACAACAATCTTATGTCTTATATAAAAGAAGTAATCTGTGTTTGTCTCTCAGATCATTAATATATAAACCATATTTGCCCCTTTTATGGGGAAACCAGTAGAACTACATGAGTAATCTTAGCTTGGTTTGAAAAATTAAAAATAGCCAGGCAAAGCTAGGTTCCCAAGATTGAGTCTAGGATAAAAACAAGTTTAAGAAACAAATGATGAAGATAAACCAACCTTGATTGTAGAATGTGAGAACTGGAAAACTTCCAGGATTCTATCAATCAGGAAAACAAGGTTTGACTGTTTCTCCGCCATCAGCGGAAGATCGATATTGATCTCCAGGTTCGGAGAATACCAGAGAACAAGAAGATAAAAAGATTTTTCAACTAACAACAGTTCTCTCCCCTCTTCTGGACCTTCTTCCAAAGAATTGAGATCAGCAGAAAATTCATCAACTTGATTATTAGATTCTGTTTCAGTTGACTGAGATGCATCATCAAAATCATCGAACGGATTATGACCGCTATCACCTAAATTTCATAAACAATTAATTTGACAGGATATCATTGTTTCTAAATTCCTTGCTAACATAGGCTGAATACGAAGCGTGCAATTATAAAATATATGGATTTCATCAGTTTACCATGGATACCTACAGTGCAGTGGGACCTCATGAAGTTGTGGAATACCGCTAATACCTGATGATTGAGAAGGTTGTTTAGAATCCAACCTTTTCTCCCAGATATTACAGGTCTCTATCAAGGTTCGCTCAACCTTCTCCATCATCTTGAACAGATTTATTTCCTGATCAAGTCAGAGGTTTTTTAAAAATAATTAAAGCAGGTTCATGAAGAGTAGTGGTTATAATGAAGATCTTATATTTGAATTTCATGTTAAAGGAAGTAATCTAAAAACCTATCTGATTTGAAGGGTATAAAATCAAAGTTTGCGTAGTGATAGGAAATTATATCGTTACAATGTAGTCGATTTTTTTAATTCAAGTTTTGATTGATTACAAGCTTTTTCCGAATTGCAAGCTTACAAGTAATCAAAGAGAAGCTTTTTTACTTGTAAGCTTCTCATGACTACTATTTTATGTGTATCCATGCAGTTGAACAGCTTGATCTTAATCAAAATTCAATTCAAAAATCGTCTTCACTGTATTGATATATACGCCTACCAAATGTAAACTATTTCCTATGAATTATACTTAAACTTTTTCGTCTAAAAGTATAAAAAAAATTCAAAAAAAAACTCTCTGCCTGTAGATACAAGCACCCAAGGTCAAGTCCAGAAAGCCTGGGTAGGGTTTGAAAGAAGGATATCCAGGTTTCAAGAAGAAAAATAATCTCCACATTTTCTCTCGTCTTCTCGAGGAGTTTCAGGGACATTTCTACGGATTTCTTGAGAAGAATCTTTGCCATTTGTTTAATCTTAGAGTTCTCTGCCAACTGTTTATACTCAACCTAAATTAAATATTTTAAAATGTTTGAGACCTTTTTTGGAACTTAATAAATTAATGTCCAGGCATTAAGGTTTGAGTTTGGAAAAATTAATTTTAATGTCGTCTTTTCCTTTACATGCTAAAAATCTGTATTCCTTTGTAAACATCAAAGATAGTTTTTGACAGTTACTAAATAAGAAAAATTTGATCTGAACTTCTAACTTCTAAACTTCCCATTGGCAAATAAGCGGATCTAAATTTATGAATCTGAAAAAGTGCGATCTTGGAGATTGGATTTCTTTTGAACTTTCCTACCTTACGTTTAGAGAATCCATGAAGATAGAATAGGAAGGTTTCTGCTTCTCTCAACAGAGACTTGATCCCGAGATCGAGCTCTGCCGGTTCTACAATTCGTATATTATGTGTGTCAGAAATGAAATGTTGACATATCTAAGTCTTAACGAGACTTTTTACGTAATTTCAAGCATTCCCTTATGACATTATAAGAAACAAGGTTGAATATAAATTAAGCTGATTATCAGTTTTAACTTATTTGTTAAATTTTATGTTAAAAGCTGAGATAAAAGGTATTAAAGGTGATTAAGCTTACCCTGAATCATAATGCAAGCATGTTTATGCATAAGTTTCACCACCTCGGTCTCAACTTCTGGGAGTATAAATCCTCGAATATCCTGGACAGGGTCTACAGATGGTTTAGTTTGGAGGACACAATTGATATGACAGGAACAGAGAAGGTCAATCTCTAGTTCAGTCATCTTGTAACAAGGTTTAGCTTCAGCAGAAACCTTGCTCACCTTAAAATTTATTGTTTTTAGCATGACATTTAATGGGTNAAAATACTATTACCTTACTAAGCGCAAGTGAGACTAGAATCTCTCCTAAAACGGAGGGATCTACGGAGACCTGAACGCCCGGAGTTTCATCTTGCTCCGGAAACAGCCAGCAGAGTAGGGAATCTCTAGATATAGACCTAGAGTCTGTAACAGGATGGTTCCTAAGCATGAAGAGAAGTGTGTTGAGGGTGTCCGGGGCAAACTTGACCAGGTGGTTGGTGTACAAGGAGTATACATGCTGAACTGGGATGATGGGAGATCTATGGATTAGTTCATGGAACAGTTGATGCCCCTGAGATCCAGCCTGGTTCATACTAACCATATTCAAGGTGGTTCTTGTCACAACATCCCAGTCAGAACTCTTATCTAAACCTAAAAAAAATTTAATTAAAAAGTATATTTAAAAAATATTTTAAGGTTTTGTTTTTAACCCTACCTGTTGCATGAAGTAGATTAAGGCAGACAGACAAGCAATGCTTCTTTGTTGCAACCGACTTGGTTCCTTGCAATAGGTTTGATAGGACCCGGAGAACTTGAATTCTCAACTCTGCATCAAACATATCCGGGAACCGTCCCAGTAGACCTCCTAGGATTTGGAGCCAAGGAACTCTGTTAAGATCATTCTCCGTGTGGGTTTGAATCTTTTCAAGTAAAGAACGGAAACTTGTTTCTAAAGATCCATTCTCTCTGACAAGATCTAGTCGGAGACGTTTTGATGGTGGAGCTTCGTTCTAAAAAAAATTAATTTTAATCGAAACGAAGTTGTTAGAAAAACACAAAATTCAACAAACCTGTGTTGTGTCAAGAGGTACAAGCTGAGTTACGTTACAGGTTTCAAGTTCTCTGGTTAGAGTTTGTCGGAGTAGGTTTACGGAGAAGGATAGAAAGGTTTCCTCCAACTCATAATCACTCACAGAGCGGGATCCTCGAGCCTTGTTCTGACGGAGCTTATTCCTAACCCATGAAAATGAAAATCTGCAACAAGTTTCTTTGTGGTTAAAGGGACTGTAAGCGTAGTTTCAAGAGGCCCTCCATACTGATTAATGCCAGTGCTGATTCACAACAATGCTCTTGAAATCTTTATCTGATCTATTTTGTGTTCTAGGTTTAAACGTGTTGTATGCATCTAGAATTTTTCAGCAGTAGAGAAATACGCAAGTCCTTTTTGTAAAGAATCCAAATGAAAAAAATCTTTTCTAAAAATTATAAACATTTATATCTAATTCATACTTTATCACACAAATAATTCAAGGGTAACGTTGTAAATCAGGCATTGTCATCTTTGTAAAGGGTCGCTAGAAATTACCAACTGTCCCTTTAATATATATATAGTAGACGAAATAGAAATCATAAGGTTTAGGGCCAACTAACATATTTTAAGTTCTAGTTTCTATGTTTTCTTAAGGTTCCATCTAGGTTTTTAAGTTCTAGTTTCTATATCTTATTAAGGTTCTATCTAGGTTTTTAAGTTCTAGCTTCTATGTTTTATTTAGGTTTTTATCTAGGTTTTTAATTTCTAGTTTCTATATTTTATTAAGGTTCTATCTAGGTTTTTAAGTTCTAGTTTCTATGTTTTATTAAGGTTTCTATCTAGGTTTTTAAGTTCTAGTTTCTATGTTTTATTTAGGTTTATATCTAGATTTTTAAGTTCCAGTTTCTATGTTTTATTAAGGTTTCTATCTAGGTTTTTAAGTTCTAGTTTCTATGTTTAATTAAGGTTTCTATCTAGGTTTCCTGATACTGGTTTCAACAACATTCTGATGAAGTCTCAAAAGCTGGTGATGCCACTGCTCCTGATTACAGACAAGAGATCCACTTCGTACATCCTTAGCACCACCTACAGGAGACAAAATCTCGTATAGGAACTGTAGACGTAATTTTATGTGATTCTGTGTTCGAATTTAATGAATTTAAGCTGCGTCTCAAAATCCCCCAAAACCGGTTTTATTGAGCACCGGCTTAAATCTTTAAAAAAAGAATACAATTTTAAGTGGAACCAACCATATATGAGCCACAGCTTAAATTTAAATCGTTGCTCAAATTCTTTAAATTCGGCCTCTGGGTTGATAAATTGCCACGGTCGAATTAAAACGTTTACCATATAATGCTTATTCTGATCAAGAACGAATGAGGTATCAAAATATTTTTATCGTTAGAAATTAATTATTTTAATTGTGGTTTCTCTGAGAAAGTGACTTGCAGATCTGTGCAGCAGAAACAAAAGATGATATTGTCAGAATTAATCACTTTAAGCCGGAAAAACGAGTAAATCCTTCACATTCTTAATCACATAAAGGATTAACGGTACCACCATTGTGAATCAGCGATGCCCGTCTTAAAATGGAAAGTCCCATGAAACTACAAAGTCATTGCGAAAATGAAAGCTGAACAAAGGTTGTAATTTAGTAAAATAGAAAATGAATAGAAAGTTAAAACGAAACAAGTATTTAAGTAAAACAAAAACAACCGAAGAAAAGAATGTGCTTCTAGTTAAAAGGCCGGGATGGAGGCAACGAGAAATGCGAAAATTAAAAGAATTAAAGAGAATCATAATCACAAAAGGAGCAATTGGATCTCTAAAATAATATCAAGACAAGGTTAAAAGATTGATTAACATAAACAAATGTGAACCTGGATGATGAACAAGGATCTGAAGATTAAGAAAGTCTAGAGCAGGTTTAGTTCCAGGATTCCTCTCATCCCAAGCTTGGAGAACACAATGAACAGTTTCTTCTCCTAATTTGCAAACCTCTCTCCTGCACGAAACCGAAAATTCTTTAAATAGATGATAATCAAGTTAGTATTTTCTATTTACGATCAAAAGCAGTAATTAAATTAACTCGTGAAAACCTAGTATCAAGACTTAACTGCCTATTATTATTATTATTAACCTAAAATATTGTGGGTTCTAAATCAAGTAACTTAGATATCTACTGGACACCATCAAGATCAAAAATCCTTTTAAAACCCATTCTACACCCTATATTTTGTACTCTATGGCCGCATACAAGACCCTACCCCTTGTGAAAGAAGGAAATAGTTGTAGTTTGTTTTTACCTGAAGTTGACCGCAGCAATTTGACAATACAGTGTAGCCGCCTCTATAACCTGTACAGAAATTCATAGTTTATCTTATTATTGATAATCATGTTAACTGTGTTAACTTGATAGAGTAAATTAATTACTGTTTGCTCCTTCTATATTCCTATCTAAGGTTGGAACTTTTATGTTGAGTATCGTTAATCTAGAACCCTTGATCTCGGTATCCAATGTGGGCTCAATTTGAGGATTTAAGTGCGTGATCCCTCAATTAAGGTTATCCCTGGAGGATATGAACACCACCGTCCACGGGATATCAAATCCCTGCAGGATATGAACACCACCGTCCACGGGATATCAAATCCCTGCAAGATATGAACACCACCGTCCACGGGATATCAAATCCCTGCAGGATATGAACACCACCGTCCTCGGGATATCAAATCCCTGCAGGATATGAACACCACCGTCCACGGGATATCAAATCCCTGCAGGATATGAACACCACCGTCCTCGGGATATCAAATCCCTGCAGGATATGAACACCACCGTCCACGGGATATCAAATCGGAATTAAATGAATCCGTAAGTCTGCAAAAATTGGAGATCAATGCTTTTATTTCGAGATTTACAACACAAAAGTTCTGACCTCTGGATTTCTAGGAGTCTACAGTCTACCTAGGAGTATAATGTATGTATGACTACTTCAGACATGTTTTTATCTTTATTGGCATATTCATGAAAATTGGTAGATTTTCCAAACTAAATTGACAAAGATAAAAATTCTCATGTTAGTCGAACTGACCCAAATGTTGGTCTAGGAGGAGTCCTGACACGTTGCCTACCTCTAGTTGAGTCGGGGAATCAGGTCTAGCTGATACGTTGCCTACCTCTAGTTGAGTCGGGGAATCAGGTCTAGCTGATACGTTGCCTACCTCTAGTTGAGTTGGGGAATCAGGTCTAGCTGATAGTTTAGTTGCTGTAAGTAATCCCTTGATTAAGTTCCACACCTTACTGGTGTATAACACCCTGGTCAACTCACACACATCAATACCCTGATATAGCAATTTTTATTCTATATGCTAAATTCATTTATATAGATATGATCAACCATCGTCCTGTAGGAGTCAAGGTTAACAATATCTTTAACAAAAACAACAACAATAATAATTATAATGATAAGAAAATAAATAACATTAACAATAATAACAACAATGGGTAATGACCATTAAAAATGAGAATGACAATGATAATTACAATGATAACGGTAATAATAAACATAATGACTATAATATTTAAATTGATGTTGATAATGATACACATAAAAATGATATTTTCTAAAAACTTACATGTTTAATAGTTGAACGCAGTAACCGAACAGTACTAAAGACATCCAGTCTTTCAGGAGCCTAAGATAAAAAACAACATTTAAAGGGACTTTTCAGATATTTGGGTGATAAGAGAGTTCTAAACATAAAAAAGACGCGAGGGTCCTATTTATACCTTGCTCAGTTTTAAATTTCAGTACTCAACCCAAAAGTTACAGAGTTAAAGTGATTTTTTTTTGTAATTTTCTTTCACTTCTGTTGTTTTTACAAATAGATGCTAGTTAAGACTATTGCCAGACTTTTCTATCAGAAATCAATGTACATTTCTTCTTGGTATGCAACAATTTTCATTGAATTCCGCTTATCTAAATTATTTTATAAAGGTACAATGTCAATGTTAAAACCTGCTCTATAGAAAGAATGTCATTTACTCTGAGAAATATTACTTAATTGAAATTAAATTAAACATTTAAAATTTATATACAACTTTTTCAAGTCAACAGTCTACCTCTATAAGAAGATCAACTACTACATTCAGTATCTGTTCCCACTGATGCCCTTCTTCTGAACCAGATACACCAAGGGTAGCCTTAAAAAATGTAACAATATATAGACAGACATTTTTTATAAAACGCAAAAATCTGCAAATAAATCAAGTCAGTTTAAGAATAAATTATCCCCCTGGTTCCTCAGAACCAAACCAACAGAGATGTGTTTCAGTAAAATATTGGTAAACAACCTTACAGAAGAAGTAGAAATAGTTAAACTTCATTTCTCATTCATAAATATCCATCTCTGAATCACGATGATATATTTACCTGGCAGGTTGGATCTGATATAATCTCCTGAAGAAGACGAACAATATCATCAGCAAAGAGTTCCTTCAAGTATTCATTATCCAACAACTCCAGTAAATTCCTCGCTACAACCGACCAACGTAATCCGTCTGGAAAATTTAGAAAACACTAGAGAGGGAGTATTTACAGGGAAAGTTCTTTCAAAATCCAGATTTTAACCCACAACGTTTTAAAATAAGAAACATTATTATTTCTAATGGATCTTTTTTAACAAGATCATAATAAAAATTGACAAAAAGTTGACCTATTACACGCCTGTTAAGGACAAACTACACTTTAAGAAACGAATCAATGTATCAACTATCAACGTTAAAGCCGATCACTTTTTTAAAGACATGAAAAATACATAAAATTATTGACGATAACGTACAACCAACGCTAATCAAATCAAATTTTTAAAGGAGGAAATTTGCTATAAGAATACTTTTTTATGAACTACCTTTCCCAGGTTTCCTGATGACAAGCGTATAAAGGGACATTATCTCTCTCCTACGGTTAGTTCTGGTTCCAACCGCATTCTTACTTTGCTTCTCTTTCCGTTCATCCTTAGTCAAATATTCTTTCAATTTGTGAAACTTATAGTAATCTTCTTTTCAGTATATTAAATTCAATCCTAGTTCATTAAACTAGTTTTTCTGTTTTCTTTATTGCATTTTTGGAATAATAATTTTAAACTCATTCATTCTACACCATTTCATTCCAATCCTTATTTATTCCTTTAAGCTACAACAACAAACACACAAATAAAGCTGCTTTATTCCAAGAAAACCATTTATTAAATTTCAAGAAAAAGAAATACCGTTTTAATTTTCTCCGCCTCGAGTCTGAGAAAGGAATGCGCGGCGAAGTAAACATTTCGCCAGGTAAATCCCTCCCCACTTATAGAATTTTCGGTAGCACTGTGGAGAGCTGACACTATATTCTTGTTTGTCAGAAGATCCCGTAGAGAACCTTCAGCTTTCTAAACAATATTTAATATTTAGATTATTCGAGTTCAACGTGAAATATTCCGCTGTGTAAGAATATTAATAGTAATACCAGAGTTCAGCGTTAAATATTTAAGGAAATTAATAGGAACAGCAGAGTTCAGCGTGAAATATTAAACTATTGAAGAATATTAATAGTAATACCAGAGTTCAGCGTGACATATTAAACTATTGAAGAATATTAATAGTAATACCAGAGTTCAGCGTGACATATTAAACTATTGAAGAATATAAATAAGAACACCAGAGTTCCGCGTGAAATATTAAACTATTGAAGAATATTAATAGGAACACCAGAGTTCAGCGTGAAATATTAAACTATTGAAGAATATTAATAGGAACACCAGAGTTCGCGTGAAATATTAAACTATTGAAGAATATTAATAGGATCACCTAGTTTGGAGTAAAATAAGTAACCTTTGATATAAAACTATTTTGAATATAAATGAGAATAAGCGTGAAATTTACAAAACGTAAACAACAGTTTCAATTACCTAGTTTAGCGTGAAATACTAAATGTGAATAATAAAAAGTTTAACCTTTCTCGTTGTTACTTTTCCATCTGTTAGCTGGACACATGCTTCTCGGACCATCCATAATTGGTCCCCCATCACAGCCGTCCGATTTTTTCTACATTTACAAATCTGAAAAATATACAAGATAATAATATCACAGATATATATCACTTTAGGTACACTATACCTGTTACAGTCACAAACATCTTAAATCATGTTCAGGGAAATTTATTCAAACATAGAGCGTAAAAAAAACTAACCCATTTTTTAAGCAAATTTACAAATAAAAAAGTACACCCAAAATAAAGCCAACCAAAAGTCTAACCATATTTGCTTAAAAGAAATGTTACTGTTTTTGACCGAAATCTTACAAACTTTTAGAACAATGATGACATTATTTTTAGAGATTACGAATAGTTTTAAAATATCAGAATACATAAACAGAGCAGTAAGCTGTTATTATATTTTCTTTATAGAAGAAGCAAATTAACTTTCACAACTAAAATGAGTTTATGAAATAGGAGATGAATACACGTTCTAGTTTCTATTATCGTGGATCTAGAAGTTTATTTGATATTTGCTTTAACTTTCCGGTGCCTCTTCAAAGCCTTCAAGCAATCATTAAAATTGGGACATTCTTAAATACTTTCTGAAAAGAAAAATACATAACAAATAGTAAATACCTTAACTGTATTTTTCAATATAAAAACTGCAAAAAATGCAGATTTTCGAAACACCAACTAGCTCTAATTTAACTTCACAGAATGATTAGTTAAAGTAAGCATTTTAGACAATAAAAAGTAAAATATACTCAATCTATGCAGGAAGGAAATAATACAACAAATCTTGAAGAAAAATCACAAGACAAAAACTAGTTATAAAACTTTTTATACATTTCACAAAGCTGACTCTGCTCTTGAGAATACCTTAGGAAACAACAATCAAAGATTTCCTTCACTGAATCTTCATTGTCCTTGTTCTCTGTCCAAAACAAAAGAACCTCAACAGGGGATTCCCATGTTACAAGGGTAGTGATCAGCCTTTCCTTCAACTCAGCACATATAGTAGACAGGTTGGATTCATCCCTATACTTCTTAAGAACTTCAAACACCTCAACAGCATTCTTAGTGGAGACAGGAAAATCCAGAATTTTGGACTTAACGAGGGCACACAAACCTTTAATAATTAACTTTAATACAGGGGTAAATACTTAATTGAATGAATGAATTGAATCTCCCCTTTACACAAATTTTTCTTCAAACTCAATATGTTTAAAGGCTTAGATCAAAGCAAAAGGTCTTTTAACAATCCCTAAATTTGATCTTTTGGGGAATATGAAGGATTTTATATCAATATTTTTTTGAGTGGTTAAAAAAGCCTACAAGTTGAAGTCACTATGTTTAATTACCCTGCTCTATCTATCCATTTCAATCTATGTACCTGTCAACTGATATTTGGTTGAAGTTTGAAACAACT
Source organism: Eurytemora carolleeae (assembly GCF_000591075.1). NCBI lineage: Eukaryota > Metazoa > Arthropoda > Copepoda > Calanoida > Temoridae > Eurytemora > Eurytemora carolleeae. The sequence goes on from NW_019396042.1 coordinate 60,909, forward strand.
CAAACAAAGCATCTACATTTTTAAAGTCAAATTCATGATCAATCTCACTTAGATCACTTTCATTCTTATAAATAAACTTGACCATGGTCTTAAACACATTTGCAGATTTTTCTTTAACCTTGACGACCTCAACACCATCTGTCCGCCGACTCAGAAACCCAAAAAACATTTTCTTGAAAACTGGAGAAACTAATCCCAGAAGAATCTTGTGTGCTCTGATTGATTCCTCTCCACTTTTCTAAATAAAAATTACATGTGTCGTTTCCCCAATGCACTGTTAGAAAAAACATTTTATTGGTGATTTTCAACTTACCTTGAGAGCATTTAGAAATTTGTAACATTTTATTCAAAATCGCAAAAAGAATTTTAGTAATATGACAATTTATACGATAACCCTAATTTTGAACAAAATGATTGTAATAAAATAATGCTTTGAGTACTTAAATATTACGAACAAAATGTTATGTTTTTTTTAACCGTGTGATGGAAGAGATCAGAACAAAAACCTGAGATGTAGATTTTTTACATAAAGGCATGGTTCAGATTTTAAGATCAAGTATTAACTTAATTTATTTATGCGAAAGTAGAATAAGTAGAAAATAATATTATTGAATTAATCCTGCCCAGTGCTCACTAACCTTATCAGTAATTTGAAACTCAACATCATGAAAGCTTTCTTCTTCCTCTTCCTCTGATTGCTCCAGAAACTTCTGATAGTCTATATACTTCAGCCTAATAAACATAACATAAAATACAACAGAACATGGTTTATTAAACTTTTAAATCAATTTTTAGTTTAAAGTCTTCTTACATGTAAGATGTAGTAACTTCAGGAATCTTTATTCTTGGGTATGTCACACGTCCGTCTAGTGTAACTCTGTACACATTGCTAATCAAAATATTCACAAGATCAACCCTGTCTTTATAGAGATTGCAGAATGAATCAACATCAGCAGAAGATGTCCAAGTGCTTTTCATAGTTATAGCTAATCTTAGATTAATAGCTTTGCAGATTTCCTCAAAGTTTAGAAGATCTTTATGTTGCTCAGTAACTTCAAGAACCTCCAGGGCATTTTCATCTGACAACGGAACTGTAGCTATTCTGGTTTTTGCTAACGCAGCTAAATCTTAAATGTATTTTAGTATTTACATCATATGATTTTATGTTATCAAATGATCCTCTTAATTATCAAATATTATACCTTCAATCTGATATTTATCAGCAAGCCTTAGTATCTCGAACAACAATGCAACATCAAGAATGTCATAGAACAGTTTTTCAAACATATTATCCGCAGTATCATAAATGAGTTTCATCATCTGTGTAAACCCTTCAAAAGAAAAATCTTTAATCTCTACCAATTCTAATTTCTCAGTGGTTGAAGCAAGAGACCCAAAAAACTGTTTTTTGAAAACAGGCGATACCAATGACAGCAAGAGCTTGTGGCATTTGATGGAACTCTCTAGGACACCCTCCTAAATATTAACAAATTAATTTTTGGGTCTGAATTAATGTGAGAACTCTAAACCTTGACCCATTATTATTATCATTATTAACAATCAACCTACAGACAAAGTACAACGACCTGTAGGTTGAAATACAACCCATAGTATAGATATACACTACACACACTACTAGTTTTTCAAATTAGGTTAGGTGAAGATAGATATAGTTGGTCACTGATTTTATCTGTTTTGGTTTTGTTAAAGGGAGTGTTCGCGAAAAATGAGAGAGGGTATAGGCTTAATGAGATAAAAAAGCGCTTTTGATCGCTACTAATCTTACTTTTATCTGTTGCGTCTATAAGGAGAAAATTGTTAAAAACATCTCATACCAAATAACATGGCGTCCATACAAATTGAGAAAATTGCAACATACGACTTGGACCGTAAAAAAATCAATTCAATTTCAAACATTTCATTCAGATATTACAACTTATAGTCATCGATTATCTTTCGCCACATTCATATAAAGTTGATTTTTCATAATATGTTTTAATTGTTATGATCTGAAAGTTACTTATAAAAACATTTATTCCTGTTTCGAGGATTTTTTGGTAATGAAGACGACATTTTCGTATTTTCCAGGAATGTTCGAAAACAAGTTGTAAACTAAATATTAGTTTAAAAAACAAAATCAAAACTAGTATGAAATATCAAATACATAAAAATGTGGCAAAAGATAATCCATGACTATAGGTTGTAATATCTAAATGATTTGTTTGATATTAATTTGATTTTTTTACGGTCTAAGTCGTATTTTCCAACTTCCTCAATTTGTATGGGCGCTATGCTCTTCGGTATGAGATGTCTTTATCAATTTTCTCCTTAAAGACGCAACAGATAGAAGTAAGATTAGTAGCGTTCAAAAGCGCTTTTTTATCGCATTAAGTCTATACCCCCTTTCATTTTTCGCGAACACTCCCTTTAAGTTAATTTATTTAACATATTTTGCTTGCCTCATCGTAAAATTGAAAGTTAACATCAGGGGAACAATCTAACAAAGATTTTATCCCAGTTTCCTGTGCATCTTTAAAGACCTCGGAAAAGTTTACAAGATTTAACTGCGACATTTTGCTCTAAAAAATAAATTTAGTTGTCATATGTACCACTACACAAGAAATTGAATTTTTCTATTCTCATTGATTTCATTTTGATAATCAATTTTATAAAATGGGACTTTCCAAAAACTTGAAATTTTCCCCACAAAACCATATATTTTCCAAAAATGTTAAAATTCAAATAACATTTAAAGTTTTTTTTCTAATCTTTTTTTTCCACCTTACCTTAATTTTGCTGATTTAAAACTGGCTAAAGCATTTTTTAATTTAAATTTCTGAAAAAAATAGCTAAGTTTGCACTAAAAAATATACAAAATAAAAAAATGTCAGTTCACTGGCATTCAGGCTGTGAAGAACAACTCAATTTAAGAACAGCCTTTGAGCGCATTATACTGATAATACCTTAATAGCTTGGAAGATAATTAATATGAGTATAACAAAAGCTTTAATATTACAAAAAATCATCTGATAAGAGAGAAGAAAAAATTTATTTTCTCATGATTTTTAAGACAAAGAATAAAATATAGACCAAATATGTCAATGATAACTTTAATGTTTAAGTATATTATAATTCTTCTCTTTGATTTAGTGGCCAATGGCCATGTAAGTTACCATTGATCATTGTTATAAGGATAGGCTTGTAGAGCAGGAGTATTAAGCTCGGCAAACAAATCACAAACTAGATCTTTATTGTCTTTATTCTCAGACCAGAATTTCAGGACGTCAACAGGAGTTTGCAATAATTTAAATGCCATTGACGTCACTAGCCTCTGTTTCAGATCACTGCATGTTGAAGATACACTGGGTTGATCTTCAAATTTCTTGGTAATTGCTAGAACCTCAATTGCATTGGCAGATGAGATTGGAATTTCACGGATTACTGTAATGACCATCTCAGAGAGTGCTAAGAAGATCATGATAAAAGGGATGTCGTCAGGATTTGTTAATTTAGAAAATGAAGAAGAAAAATACCTGGAAGGAGATATCTATAAGATATGTTCAGCAACATGAACAAATTCTCAGCATTCTCCTTACCAAGTTCTGCTCTCATGCTCTTCCCTTTACTTTCATAAATGAACTCTATCATAATCCTTAAGACTTCAGCTGGGAACTCTTCTTTTAAATTAACAACTTGAACCTTCTCCCCATCCACAATATCACTTGGAGATCCATAAAATTCTTGTTTAAAAACAGGAGAAACTAATGCCAAAAGTAGCTTGTGACCTCTGATCTTTTCCACTTGACCCTTCTAAATTAGAAATTAGACTTAAACTCTTGTTGTACTAAAAACTTTGCTTTTGCAAAAATCATGAAAAATCTTAATAGATTAAATGGATTATTATGGATGTATAATAAAAGATAATTTCCTTTTATTTAAAGAAGGGTTCCCTGATGATAAATATTCAACATAAAAAGGATTTCTATACCGAAAAAATGATTAAGTGCAAAAATAATCCTTAGCAGACAAAGCTGGTTTTTGGTGTGCAACAATTTTTATTGAATCATGTTAATCTAAAATCTTATTAATGAAGTCCATACTAAAAATCAAATCAAATCAGACTTTTAGAGATGTCGTACTACCACATGACAACTTTCGAAATGACTTTACTAATTCTACCCCCCCCCCCCATACCTTATCCAAAACATGGAACTCAACATCAAGGAAGGTGTCTCCTTCAAAATCTTGCTCAACAAACAGATTACAATAGTCAACATCTTTTAACCTACAAATTTCTAAACATCTTTAACTTTTACTTAAACATTTTTTTGTTGTAGGTTTTTACTTCTCCACTATTCAATCAAACTGATATAAAGAGAGTTTGTAGGGTTCTGTTAGCATTCTTTTACATTTGTTGAACCATAACGTCTTCCATTTGAAATAAAATAAATTCTGCATACCTGTAACTTGTATTAATTGGAAAATTCTTGTTTTCAATAGCAAACAATCCTTTGCTTGCTATAGAAAAACACATCTCGAACAGAATATCAACCGTCTCTGCCTTGTCTTGATTTATAGACCAAAAGTTAAGAACATCAGTGGAATATCTCCAAGTACCAAACATTGTATTGAAGATGCGATGACTGAGATTTATGCAGATATCCTCAAAGTTTAGAAGATCTTTATACTGTTCAATGATTTCTAGAAACTGCGTTTTGAGAGGACACCGGTACTGTAGCTATCCTGTTCTTCACTAGTGCAGCCAAACCTTAATTAAGTATAATTTAATTATGCCTTTAATATTATCTTTAGATAATTCTATATTTTACCTTCAATCTGGTATTTATCTGCTAGCCGTAGCAACTCAAACAGCAGTTCCACATCAATACTGTTCTGGATATGCTTCTCATAAAAATCCATTGTATCATCATAAATAAGCTTCAACATCTGCTCGAACACTACATAGGAGCAATCATTAATCTCCACCTCCTCTATTTCCTGGTGAGTGCTTGCAAGCGATCCATAGAACTGGTTTCTGAATACTGGAGAAATCAAGGAAAGGAGAAACTTGTGAGCTTTTATTGACCCTCCAAGGACCTCTTCCTAAACATAGAAAACCAGGAATTTTTGAATTTGAATTATATTTGTTGACTTGCCTCCTTAGATACTTTGAAGTTGACATCAGGAAAACAACCAGCAAGAACATTCCCTGGTTCCTGGGCCTTTTTCAAGACCTTCGCAAAGTTCACCGATTTGAGTTGTGCCATTATTTGAGTTTCTCTGAAAAATGTGCATAGAATAAGTCATGCTTTTCTGAAAACATGAAAAATAATGCATTTCAATATTTACTAACTAAATGTTAAGGATTTCAGCTTAATTTAATTTCAATTTTTGGTTCCTTGCTCTGAACCATGAAATTCATGAAAACTTAGTCTCCCTCCCCTTTGCAGTCTATTTTTATATAAATTCCAACTTTCTCCCTTAGTTTTAAGCAGGACATTTTTCTTGTAAAAATTTGGAATCTGAGACACCAGGTAAAAGTGGGGAAAGTGAAGCAAAAGAAGAGTGGCCTGTTATTGGCTGTTCTGGGATAATTGGTCTTCAAAAATTTCTTCAAATTTGTAACATTAAATCCATGTATAAAGCTTTGAAAAAAATAAACAAACTGAAAATGCTTCGAATTCAACAAATTAAAGCAAAAACCAAATAAAAATGCCCATTAATTAATAATCAAAAACGTTCAACATTTTAGTTCTTAAATTGTAATTTGCATAATGCATAACATGGGTGAATATTACAGCTGCCTTATATTGTCTTTAATTTAATCACCAAAAAAATTATTATTTCAATTTTTGCTAAATTGAGCATTTCAAAGTAAATTTTTTTATTCCAGAATTCAAAGGAATGCCTAACCCATGAATATGAACAGATCGCAGTGTCTCTAACAATATCACTTTATCCATAAAACTCAATGCTCGGCCCCCTGGCTTTCATAATTTATATAAATGACATTGACTGGACTGCTGAACTAATAAGTATATTGAAGAAATTTGCTGACGACACCAAACTGGGTCACAGAGTCAGAAATGATGGATGTCTAAACAAACTAATTGATTGGGCAGACACCTGGTGCATGGATTTTAATGTTCTAAAATGCAAAGTTCTACATCTAGGCAGACAAAACAAAAAATTTGAATATAAAATGAATGGTTTGGTGTTGGAATCTGTCGACAAAGAGCGAGATATCGGCGTTGTAGTGGAAAATTCCTTAACATCTTCTCTACAGTGTGCAGAGGCAGCTCGGAGAGCTACTGGAGTCTACCCAAATAACTAAGGCATTCTTGTATCGTGATAGAGTTACATTTCTTAGGCTTAACACACAATTTGTGAGGTGTCACCTTGAGTTTGCAGTTACTGGTTGGTCCCCATGGACAGTTGGAGATAGGGACACCCAAGAGAAAGTTCAGATCAAAGCAATTAATCAAATAACAGGACTCAAGGGTAAAACATACATGGAAAAACTACAGGAACTTGGTATCCAGTCACTGGAACAAAGGAGAGTTAGATTTGATCTTATTCAGACATTTGAAATACTCAGAGGTTATGATAAAGTAGAGAAGGGGACTTGGTTTACTTTGGTCGGCTCAGATGTTACAAGACAAACAAGAATGACGTCTTACAAGGATAACTTGGTACCAACGCATTCTAGGACAGATCTTTCACGCAACTTCTTCTCAAACCGGATAGCAAACCTATGGAACAATTTACCTACTGAAATCAAGGATGCAAAATCTCTAAATATCTTTAAATCTCTACTTGACGCCCATCTTTAACACCTTGAATTACTATGCTAGGATTAGTGTGGAAGAGGTTACAGAAGGAGGACGTAAATCTAGGGGACTTGATCACTTCTCCGAGAGGACCTAACTGAAATTCCGGTTATGCTCCTACCTGGAGTCCTGGGGATAACTCATCAAGTATTCCAAGTAAGTAAGTGATAACCTGTTTATCTTCTTTAAACGAACTTCTATAAAATCGAAAATGAAATAAGATTATGAATGTTGGTTAGAATGATTAATAATATATTAAATAACTTTAGGAGAAAACGTAACATTATCTGTCCCTTATCAACGTAGATGATTAAAATTATATATGTATTTTGATGTATTTTTTTTTCAAAATATATAAATGATTATTTCTTGTAATTATATCTGTGATTAAACAAGGTACTTAACAACAAATTTTCTTTGGCGCTCCGCGCACACATGAAAAGAATTGACTGACTCATATCGTTAATTTTACAGCTGTTGAAAGTATAAATGTTTTTAAAAACACAAGAAAAGAAAAAGATTTGAATTGAACACAGCCAAATCTGCATGCAACAACTGAAAATTTCATTTTTTCGTCGTCAAACCCTTAAAAAAGAACTTTTATTTTGAAAAATTCATATTCTTGTTTGCTAGAACACAACTATCGAACATTTCAGTGACAAGATCTATGTTGTTCCTGTTAGCCGCCCAGAAATTCAGCACATCGGCGGGTGATGACCAACTATTGACAGCTCTTGTTAATCTCTGTTTCAGATCAATGCAGGTTGAAGCAAGATTTGAGTCATTTTCATATCTCTTGATGGCTGCTAGAACTTCGATTGCATTTTTAGCTGATAAAGAGATTTGACTAATTCTGTACCTTACAATTTCACTAAACCCTAAAATATGAATAGTTTATCATAAAGTTGAAAATTGGATTATTTACAATTCTTTTATAATTCTGAATTTCTAAGTTGTAAGTTCTTGAAGGAAAAAAATTTGACTCGCCTGCTAAAAAATGCTTATTAAACAGCGTCAGTAACACAAGTAGAGAATTAAGGTCCATCTTCCCGACCTCTGTTTTAATGTTCTCGTCTTTAGACTCATGGATGATGTTGATCATGGTTTTAAACTCTTTGGGTGGAACGTTCTCAACAGTTAAGACATGCACCTCGTCTTTCTTATTCTTCACCGATGCAACACTATAGAAACTTGATCGAAAACTAAATGAGACCAAAGATAATAGAAGTTTGTTTGCTCTTATTGATTCCACTTTACCATCCTAAATATAAACAAGCTTAGATATATTTTTTAATTTACTAGTAAATTACTGAGTAGACTAAATTACAGTGGTGCAACTGTACAACTTAGATTCAGTGGATTAAAACTAACGTGCAGTTAACGCTGGAACTGGTGTACAACTAAAACACATTTTCAAACCTGATCTAGTATCTTGAACTCTACAACATGGAATTTTTCTTCAGTATTCTCTGCATTTAGGTGTTCAAGAATTTTCTGGTAATCTACACTCTTCAGCCTAAGTATTTATTGTTGAGGTTAATTAATAGAGTATTTTTATAATCCTACCCCCCCCCCCCATCATATTAGGAATGTTTGAAAGGTAGGAGGTAGTTATTTAATAGGGTATTTTTTTTAAATCTTAACCCCCCCCCATTATATTAGGAATGTTTGAAAAGTAGCAGGTAGTTATTCTAAATATATAACCCTATAAATTAATTAATTTATGAAAAAATGTTTCTACTAACTTGAAATTCCTTATCCTAAGTGTTTTAACCAGTGCCTGATAAGATGAGAATGAGAATCCAGTTGTAGTATTTTGTGCCTGATTATTTGAGAACAAAAGCCCAGATGTTGTATTTGGTGCCTGATGAGATGAGAATGAGAATCCAGTTGTAGTATTTTGTGCCTGATTATTTGGGAACAAAAGCCCAGATGTTGTATTTCTATTCAGTACCTTATTATTAAAGATCCCTTCTACGGCTAACAGAGAACATTTTTCGAATAACACATTTATCAATTCTGTTTTAGATTTGTTTAAACTCCAGAAGCTAAGAACGTCAGCAGAAGACTTCCAACTATTACAAACAGCTCTAGCAACTCTTCTACTCAGCGCAAAGCAGGTTGCTTCAAAGTTCAGAAGATCCTTATACTGTTCAGTAATTTCAAGAACCTTCAGAGCATTTGAAACAGACACGGGTACAGTTTCTAGTCTTGACTTCACTAAATAAGACAAACCTAAAACATATTCCAGTAAAATCTTATTCAATGTTAATATATCAATATTCAATGTACCTTCTATCTGATATTTCTCAGCCAATATCAGTAGTTCAAATAGCAGTCCAAAATCGTCTCTGCAAAGAAATGCTTTCTCTTGTTTATCATAAGGGTCGTCATAGATGAGTTCAATCATCAGTTTGAATGCTTCATAAGAGCAATCTTCAATCTTGACCACTTCTATTTCCTGTTCAGAAGATGCAAAAGCTCCAAAGAACTGTTGTTTGAACACCAGTGATACCAACGAGAGCAGAAACTTATGTGCTTGAATAGACCCAACAAGGACATCTTCATTATCCTAAACAAACAAGGAATATACTTTGTATACTGCAGGATAATTTAAATATACTATTATTCAAAACAAATGATAAAAATTCAAAAAAGGAAAAAGCGCGAAAATAGGTAAAAAAAAAAATAAAGGCAAAAAGAGAATAAAGTTTGTTTGGGTAAAATTAGTTTTGCTCTAAACCAGTATTTTCTATAGCGATATTCCAACTAATTATGTCTATCCGTTTTACTATCTATTTAAGAAAAAGGAAATTTATTTTTCTGCCCTAATCAGTAAAAAAATTCGAACAGGATAACTCTGGGAAAAACAGAAATAAGTGGGTACAACTTAAGTTTATAAATTCTAGTTTAATTTAATCAATTTTTTTTTAAAGATTAATCCCTAAAACTGTATTATCTTTTATAGAGATATTTGTAAATCAGCACCTTACACTTACAGTCTACCATCATTCCCATTCCCGAGCCTCCTTCCAAAATAACCATAAACATAAACAACCCCCTGACTAACTAAATAACATCCCTGTTCCAGAATAAAAAAGAATTGACATTAAAATAAAAATGTTTAACCTTGTCGAAAAATTGAAAATTTACATCTGGAAAGCTGGTTTCCGAACCCTCCTTCTGGGCATTTTCCAAAATTTTAAAGAAATCCAATTTATTTAGCTGCGCCATTTTTTCTGAAAATAAATATAAAAAAGAAAATTTTGTCAGCGTAAGTTGTTTTTGAAATTCAATTTGTGAATTATGCTTAGCCATAGCATCCTAGTAAATTTTTTTCGCAAAAAAATTATAAATTTGACGCTCACGCCATTAAATCATACAATAATTGATTTTTTAGTTTCCTCTTTTTCCTAGGGTTATTAGAAAAATTCAATTTCTTTATGTGCAATCTTTTTGTAGGCGTTACAGTTCAAATCATTTACAATCGCTTTTTGACTATCACAAAAATAGAATAAACTACACTTTGGTAAAATTAATGCAAATAAAAGTCAGAAATTTTTATCAAAAATCTTCCTCCGCTTCCTCCTGTATTAACAGGGTAGTATCATGAACCTCCCTGACTCTAGTCAGGAGCTGAGTAAGACCCAACCCTGTTTTCCCAGATATCGGAATCACCTCCATATCACAGGTCTAGAACAACAATATTTATAACATTATAACTATGTAAAAGATGCAACAATGCTTTCCGAATCTTTCAGGAATTATTAAAGGACCCTCACTGCAAAGATGACAATGCCCGATTTAAAACGGTACCCTAAAAAGCTTAGTTTAACCAATTATGAATTAAATAGCCATGTTTTGTTAATATAAACTGTTAATCTTTATTTGGGGTTTCTCGGCGAAAGTGACTTGCCAATATCTTGCCTAAAAGATCAATGGAGAGAAATTTACAGAAATAAACAATTTCTAGTCAGATTTCTGATCAGATTAAGGTTTCAAGAGTACCGTTGTAAATCGGACGTAGCTATTCTTCGCATGGAGGGTAATTTGACATTTCTCTAACAGTCCCTTTAAGCACAAGAGGCTGAAATCACTTTTAGGAAAAAATGTCCTGCAAAATGTTTGAGGGTATATCATCGGGGGGATGATATACCGCTCAAAGTTTATTTTTAATTAATGTTATGATGAATTGAGTCAGAATTTTTTTTCTCCATTAATTTTTTTGCGTCAGTTATAGTCCAAAGGTTTAGAGACAAAGAAGAACATAGTCAACCTAATTTTTACTGCGGATTTCAAGGCTGAAATTGAGCCTTTATGGAAAATATAAGATTTCTGGTAAACAAATTTAACGTTAAAAAGTGACTGATTTGTTAAGCAGTGAAATAAGTAAAGTTTTAATAAGAATCAAAAAGAGGTAATTTTCAATTTTTCAGATTTCTCCAAAACTTTGATACAAAATCCTTTAAAAAGGTCCAGTTTGTTGAACCGTTTAACGGTTTTAAAGCTAAATATACGAGTTGGTATCCGTTCATTAGAAGGCGTAAATCGTCGTTCCTTGAGTAGATCTAGAGTATCCTTGGACTGGAGGAGATCAATCTTGTTTGCAACTACAGCCGAGGGTCGGAGGGATAAACCTGGAGAATATTCCTCGAGTTCATATTGAAGGTCTCGCAACTGATCTACAAAAGTAATTGTTTGGACTAGACAGATATATATGTAGATGAACCCCGCCCCCCGCCATGTAAGTAGTAGCGACAACACCCGGTCAACCATCATCCTGACAATTTAAAATAAAATGACAAATTGACATGAAACCAAAATAATTTGTTACAAAAAGGCAAGTTACCAACAATTTCTCACTTCAACTGATTAATTTTTATTCAACTACTGTTGTTGAGCAGGAGCATAAAATATGCTGAAGTTCCCCCCCCCCCCCCCGGCATGATAATGCTTACCTAACGGATTTGTGGCACTGAGATCGATTACATAAAGAAGAAGACGACATCTTTCAACATGGCGTAGAAATGCGTGTCCTAAACCTTTGTTTTTACTTGCTCCAGGTACAAGACCAGGCAGGTCGGCCACTGCTAGCTGATCTAGGTCATCATACATTACCATGCCTAATAAAAAATGCAAATACACGTAATACAAGTAGCAATAAATAAACTTTTTAATTTAAGAATTTCCATTTATTATATATTTCATTAGTTGTTTTAATATTAGGAAAGTCGTCGAGTCAAATTTTTCAGAAAAAAAGACGGAACAATATGAATCAAAATTCTTTAACGAAGAGTAAGACCTCCATCTTAAATGGACTGAACCGTTGATAAGTTATTTGTAAGAATCTATTTTAATAAATGAAAAATTTGCTGAGTAAATATAATCACCTATATGAGGATTCAAAGTTGTAAATGGGTATGCTGCAACCTTTGGTCTCGCTCGAGAGATTGCCTAAATAAAAAATGTAAGGGTTACATGAATACATATCATACAATAGAAAATAATGAGAAAATAAATTCTCGAAACAGCGTCCTAAGTGTAAAAAGACCCCATATTAGTAAAAAAAGGTATTTTCAATAAAATAAACCCTGAAAAAGTTCCAAACCTGTAAAAGAGTAGATTTTCCAGCATTAGGAAATCCAATTAACCCAATGTCAGCCATTATTCTAAAAATTAATGAATTAACAATATTTTGATTAAATTTTTTAACGTTTGAGAATTAAACTAAACTATAATAGACAATCAAATTAAACAAAAATGGATTTTTTTTTAATCCCTAGTGATCACTCTACTGATACCGACTCAGTTTAAATGAATCAACCCCATTTATCGCCCTGGCATTACAAATATTCAATTTACAAGCTAGCAACATTTATAGGTTATTTTGATGGCCTTGTCAATGCTTGAGACTTAAATGACCTCAAACATCCTCCCTAAACTCTTGACAATATACAGTAGCAGAGTACAAACATAAACTTCTCCACCCTAAACCCTTGACAATTACAGTAGCTGAGTAGCATGGTGTATTTACCTAAGTTCTAGAAACAAAAACTTCTCAACCCTAAACTAAACTCTTGTCAATATACAGCAGCTGGGTGTATTTACCCGAGTTCTAGAGTATAAACATAAACTTATCCACCCTAAACCATTGACAATATACAGTAACAGGGTGTATTTACCTAAGTTCTAGAGTATAAACATAAACTTCTCCATCCTAAACCCTTGACAATATACAGTAACAGGGTGTATTTACCTAAGTTCTAGAGTATAAACATAAACTTCTCCATCTGCCCCAACCTCTGATATTTTAGGCGCCTAAATAATTAGATTCTTAAAACGGAAACTATTCTCTTCAAAAACAATCAAGACTGAAATAAACGTTAATCAATTTATCAAACGTCTTCTCTCTGCTTTATCATTAGTTGGCTCTCACAGGGCTAAATATTTTCAAGAATTGAAGTAGTTTTTGACAATTTGGGAAAAAATAAAAAATTAGAGATCAACTGGCAAGATTTTTTTTCTATTTTTAATAAAAAAATTTAAAAATATTTTCCCATTCCCAATTAACAAAAAAATTAAAAAGGTTGATAGGTTACTTTTCAAGAAAATATATTTACCCCTGGGTTCATCAGTTTCTTTTATACTAAAACAACATTATTTAATTTTTACAAATTAAAATAACAAATACCTGGTTAACCGATGTTCTAAAGCTTGCATTTCCTTTCCCTCCCGCACCTCCCTTGGCCGCTAAAGATAGAAGTTAATAAACTAATCCATAATTGACATCAAAAAGGGGGATAATCGCTTTTGACCCATCGTAAATGACGCTGAAGACTTTGATTAAAAAGGGAAAATTTATCTTTTTAATTCAAACGTCCGGTAAATAATGTTTTTTTCTTAATTAGGAGATTCTTTTAAGACGAGTACAATGTACATGTTGAAACATAAATAAAATTCTTTGAAAAAATGCCAATGGCCCTTTTGTGAGGTTTACCCTGAAAATCCGGATAATAACCTTAGTTTGTTACCTATAAACATACAACCCTCCTTGGAAAGATCGCAAACCATTTCCCCCTCAAGGTTCCGTACAATAGTTCCTACTGGAACAGGAACTATTCTAAAATAAAACTAGAATAAATTAAATGGAGACTTGAACTAACGATCTGAAGTGAGATCTCTACATTAATCATTGATCTCCAATTTATCAAGACCCGCGGATTAATTTAATTCCTCTATGATATCCCGTGTTCGCCATACTTTAATTTAGGGTTTAAATCATATGTGCCGACATTGGATATCGGGATCGAGTGTTCATAATTAACAGTATTTTACACTTAAGTTCCGACTTCTGGTAACTGAGTAAATTGTCAGTGGTAATCCTGTCCAATGTCCATAAGTTCGTAGTAACCTGAATCCTGTCCAATGTCCATGAGTTAGTAGTAACCTGAATCCTGTCCAATGTCCATGAGTTCGTAGTAACCTGAATCGTGTCCAATGTCCATAAGTTCGTAGTAACCTGAATCGCTCTGTGACCTCTGAAGTCGACCCCTATCTTAACGATAGACGGTTTAATTGCCCGACATATTTTCATCTCATTTATAGTTTATGTTTGGCCCGCACATACCCCTGTAGTGTAGTGTACACACATACATGCAATGCATACATATTTACATATTCAGACCCACTCCTTTTTATATAGTTGACCCATTGCGAACATTTCCGTAGACCACTGTTTAATACTGACCCCGACCTCTTGGAAACATTAACTTCCTGAAAACCCTGACCTCTCGGAAACCTTTACCTCTGACCTCCTACAGATTCTACCCTTCTGGAATCTGGATTCCTGACCTCCTATGACCTGGAGATCCTCATGTATCCTCTTGAAGACCCTCTCGTATCCCCTGACCTCCAGTAGACTCTCATGTATCCTCTTTGAGACCCTGACCTCCCGGAGATCGACTCCTTAGATTATCGGACCACCTGAAGACCTTGACCTCTCATAACCAATGACCTCAAGGATCCTCTAACCTACCGGATACCTTGACCTCCTGTATATTCAGACCCCCTGAATCCCCTGACCTGTGTTTAGCATCTGCACCATGCATATCCTTGTTTCTACCAGCTCTGCCGTTCTCTCCCTTGATCTCAAACTTCAGATGGGATAAATCCTTCTTCTAAAAATGACATAATTCCATAAATGAAAAACCAAAATATTCGTGCAAAGTAAAATTTACAATTGAACATTTTTTTTTGCAAATATTTTTTTTTACTTCTTAGAACTTTTTTTCATTATTAGTAAACCAATCGAAGAAAAAGAAAAAGCACGTTACGTTTCCCCATTTTGATTATCATCCATAAGACTATTTACCTAAATCTATCGTTATAATGAACATAATAGAAGAAAACGCGACAAACCCAAAGACGTAGGCGCTAATATCCCCAAAAAAAACAGGAACAATATAGTCAAATAAACAACGAACCCTGGAGTCTGCTGTAAATATGACGTGAGCCCCATGACCTCCATCTGCACCATCTGGACCTAGAAAATAAATAGTTTGGAATTGTAATAATATGTCAAATGTAAATAACAATGTTAAACCATAGTTACCCACAATGAGTTTCAATAAAGGAAGCGACTTTCGGGGTAAAAATATAGTTAATAATCCTATGCAAGACCATCGAATTTACTCTGAAGGTTAGAATTAACGCAATTAATTTAATTATTGTTGGTTACCCTGTGGTTTTAGAAAAAAAAAGTCAAATAAAAATGAATAATCAAATACACTCAATTGTATTTATGAAAGAAATAACAATTTTAATGTTAAATTAATAAATAAAAATTGTATTATTAATGCATTAAAAAAAGAAGAGAAACGAACATAATGATTAAAAGTGTAGAAAACCTGCAAATTCAACTAAATAAACCGAAAGAAAAGATATTCTTCCATCTCCACCCTTTCCTCCAGATACCCGGACCTAAAATAATAGACAGTAATGGTCTATCATTTTTTCAAAAAATTGTAAAAAAGCTTTGTCAAAAACTGTAACTTTCGAGTGAAAGAACTTTTCAACACAACAGTGCCATGACAATCTCCATAAAGAAAAACCACAGAAATACAAAATACAGAAAAAATCATCTCCAAAAAAATTACGGAATGATCAATCTCCAGAAAATTTTTTTAAAACCAAGTATCAGCATTTTTTCTTTTATTCTATGATAGGCCGTCTGAAGCGCAAAGGCTGCAACGAAACCGAGCGCTGCAGCTAGGGGCCGAACGCTGCGTCTGGAATATACTAGAGGGCGAAGTTCTAAAAAAGATAAATCTTATTTATTAATGTGTTCTCCCTTACATATCGTCATAATAGATTAGATTAATGAAATCCCAACCTCAGTCCAGTCGACAAATCTTTTTACAGGATTCTCGGAGGATTTTCCCTTCACAGGGCGGAGAGGTTTCGCCGGAGTGTATTCGCCCTTTATCGTATTCTTGACTATATAAGATGAATCCGCTGTCTTTTTATAATTAAGCCTCGTATCTGCCGCCACAGTTGTGAGATGATATCGCGTCTCCGCCGTTGACTGGATATTGACATTAAACTTAGTCCGACTTTCTTTAACTACATCTGCATTTGTTTGGAACCATCTGTGGCGGAGATGTTCCGCCCTTAGTTTAAATCTTAAATTACAAAGTTGACAAAATCCATTTTTCAACATTATTATCTGAAAAAACGCTAGAAATATATAAGTGCATTTATTTTTCATGGTATTAGTATATTCATTCAATTACAGTTAAATTACAGCTAGTTTTGATTAGGTTACACAAATATTTATATAAAAATGCGCAAAAATATTTTTCTACATAATATTTACAAGATAACAATAAATTGCATAACATCAACGGCATGAGGTTAATGAAACTATTAGGCATATATAGTATTTTAAGGCCTAAACATTAAATTTATTTGCCGAAGTAGTAAAAATTATTCTAAATTAATTTCTAATCAAATTTAATAACAAGTATAAATCTTCTCTTTGGGGACATAGGACAAGGACGAAGATTGATGAGGTGGGAGGGTGGACGAGGACTGATGAGGTGGGAGGGCGGACGAGGATTGATGAGGTGGGAAGGCGGACGAGGATTGATGAGGTGGGATGGCGGACAAGGAATGATGAGGTGGGAGGGCGGACGAGGATTGATGAGGTGGGAGGGCGGACGAGGATTAATGAGGTGGGATGGCGGACGAGGATTGATGAGGTGGGAAGGCGGACGAGGATTGATGAGGTGGGAGGGCGGAAGAGGATTGATGAGGTGGGATGGCGGACGATGTGAACAAGATCATTGAAAAATATAGCATAGTAAGTGCGGCTAAAAAGGGTAAAAACAAGTTTTATGGAAGGGATAAGGATGCCAGGAAAGGAATAACACAGAACGGAATATGTATATTATATATATCTATATTTAAATACTGAATAGTCGATAAACTTTACTATATTGTAGGGGATAGAATAAGTAACAGAGAAATATAAAAGTATAAAAATGAAAATTTTCAATCTCAAAACACAACAATTACTTATTTTAGCACAGGGGTGGGTGGTCACATGGTTGTATTATAAAATTATCTATGTTTCAAAGAAAATTTGTAAAAAATGTTATTTTAAAGCTAAAGCTGACAGAACTTCAAAAATAATTCTCATATAACCGACAGTTACTTGAAGTTTTCCAAACTGCATCCTTAGTAATCAATGAAGCAAGCAGGCCCCGTGTTCTATGCATTAGTGTAACTAGAAGATATATTTCTGTCTATTTCGGAAGAGAGCTGGGTCCCGAGGTTTTAACCTAAATAATCAATTAATTAATTATAGGTCAACCATATTTCAAAAAAATTTAATTATAAATTTAGTTAGTTTAAATTACCAGGATATAATGTAAATCCATTGAAGAAGTAACAATGAAGAAAAAACCTCCTTTACAGACTTGTTTTCAGATTTAATTTTTTTAAAATTCTACATCATTGCGTTAAAAAGGAGGGAATTATGATTTCAAGTTTAATTTTTCTATTTCTGTCTGAAAGCTGTACCTCGGGCATATCGGAGAAGATGGTTAGGGATCCGGTCGTCATGTAGGATTTCCTATTCCTGTATTCTCCCTCCCCAACCGAACCTTCTCCCCCTGCTCCTCCGCTTTTCAAATCTTGAAGAGCTCCTTCATGAACTGCAGGGTCAAACTTGCTGAACCTAAACTAGCAACATTTAGAAAAAACGTTTTGCTCGCAATATTTATGAGATTGTAGACGTAATTTCAAATGACCCTCCATTTACAAGCGTGGAATGTTCGATTCAAATCGGTACCCTTAGAGCTTTTATCTAAATAACAACGAGGTAGATATTGTCGTTTTTCCAAGGGTTTCCTACTCTACTAGTTACTACATAAATCCGTTGTGAATTTAACATGCCAAGCTTTTTCATTTGAAACTACGTCTTCAGTCCTTTCAAACTCTCGATTTTAATACCAAATCCAGATTTTAGACCGGGGGGGG
>NW_019396042.1:79345-163992 GCF_000591075.1 Eurytemora carolleeae
AAGGGATTATCGTGACTGTATAAATCCTTGATTAACCTGATAAAATGTGGATCTGGAATATCGTGACTGTATAAATCCTTGATTAACCTGATAAAATGTGGATCTGGATTATCGTGACTGTATAAATCCTTGATTAACCTGATAAAATGTGGATCTGGATTATCGTGACTGTATAAATCCTGCTCCCATCGTCTAACACAATCCTGAGCTTCAGTCTGAAACTTCTCAACATCCTACAGAAAAGATCCATCAAATTAAGTGCGGGGGTTTGCCTAGTATATGCTTCAAAATACGAATACGAGGGTCAAGTCCTATCCCGGATTTTCTAGTTTTAAAAAATAAATTTTGCTTGTTTATCGTACAATTTATAAATATTTTATTAATAAAAAAAAAATAAAAAAAATGAAAACGTAAAATTGAACAAAATGATATTTAAGAAGTAAAAGTTATCCTACTGAACCTAAATGACCTTGTATAATTTAGCTGGGAAGCTGTGCTGACGGGCATTCGTGGTTTTAGTTTTGCCGTTATAAATAAGTAATTAGCATGTCAACACAATTGTCTAATATCAATACATAATGCTCGACAATATAGTTTCAATACATAGATTCCATCACACGACCAAAGAGTTGCGGGTGACACGGAAATGCCTCAAAAAAAAAAAAAAAACTGAATCATAAAACTAATCTAATGTCGTCTTCTCTCGACTTAAAATTAAAAAGACTATATTCTAACGATTTTCACAGCCATGGCCGCAGCGCTCGCCCTCCTAGCCTGTTCTAGCCGCATCGCACGGTCCCCAAGCCAGTCCTAGTCGCAGCGCTCGGCCCCCCTAGCCCATCATAGCTGCAGCGCTCGGCCCCCTTCGTAGTCTGCGGCGCAACCTAACTTACCCTAAATTAATGGTAAAAATTGTTAAAATATTTTTTAATGAGAGAAGACGACATTAAATTAGTTTTATGAGTCCGTTATTTTGAGACATTTCCGTGTTGAGGCGTTCCATGTCACCGAGTTGCGGTGTTGCCATATCAAATAACCGTCAGTTACTATAAGAAGCAATTTGTTATTAAAAAAAATGTTGCATGAATGAAACAGAAAGCTTAAGATCAAGGTTCCCCAGATCCTAGGATAGATTACCTGCTCCCAGAGAAGCGCTGCATCCTTGTTCTTGGCTAGATCAGGATTAGGAACCTCAACCTTATTTAATCAGAGATCATCACTTTTGTAGTTTAAAACTATAAAAATTGCCCTCAGTCGGTTTAAAATTAAAACATAGATATTACTATTGAATAATATTAAAGACAATTTAAAATAAAATAAAAAATAGTAATTACATAAAAAGAAATCCAAAAATTAAATTTTAATCTAAATATTTACCTTATAAAATACTCGTCTAGTGTAGAGCAGAAGTTGCCAAATATGATTAACATTTCTCTTCCATTTATGGAATCCCTATCAAATCAAACATGAGGGTTAGGGATTGCTTGAGACTCCCTTATGCATTCAGAATACAGCTACAGGGTAGAATTAACTTATCAAATCACTTTACGTCTACTCTCTCTTTAATTATTTTCTTGTGGAATTAAATATTTATACATTGATTAGTTCCAAGGTAAGTACAGCATACTGACATTACAATTGCAAGAGAATGAAATTTATGAATGGAATGATCTGAAAATACCTGCTTAACGTTTAGTTGGTGTGTAACAGGGTCTATGTGAGGATGATAAACAGGGCCGTCAAACACAACCTACACATTAACTGATAAGTTTAGTTTAATTCAAAGTAAACTATTAATTGCGTATCAATCAATCAATCAAATCAAATCAAATCAAATCAAATCAAATCAACCAACCAACCAACCAACCAATTCACACAAAACACAAAATCTTTCACCTTTGGACAGTCTCCATCTGGATAGTTCTCTGGTAGATGTATCTGAAACCTAGAGAAAGATAACAATGTTATAAACTGCTAGACTACTAACATACCCCTCCCCCTTCCCGCACTGTACCTGAATACACCTCCTTGATAAGGTCCTTGACGGATGAAAAGAACCCCCCACCAGGTGAGGGGGGATGAATGTGCCGGAAGACAGTAAATTCCTAATTAAACACAATTATTTCAAAAATATTTCATTTTTTTTTGCAAAGTGTCAACAAGGAGGGTACGTACATCGTAAATCTGTAAAGAAGACCAGAAAATCAAACAAGGAGGGTACGTACATCGTAAATCTGTTAAGAAGACCAGAAAATCAAACAAGGAGGGTACGTACATCGTAAATCTGTTAAGAAGAACAGAAAATCAAACGCTTTTCTCATCGATTTTTTCATTAACTTAACGGTCAACAACTTTAGAAAACTTGTGTCGTTAAAATTTGCAAATTTCGAAGAACATATCTCTAAGTTTAGTTATATCTCTGTATTGTGTTCTGCCTGGTAATCGTTGCTGTTGGAGAAGCTGGAACTCAGCCATCAAGGAATATTCAAGGAAGTAGGAACCGTAGCTATGTGAACCCTAGAAACAATATAAATTTCTTTTTAACATTTAAATCCCCATGATTATGAAAGGTCAATTAAATTTGGCAAATATAAAAAATATTTGCTTAATCCTACGACCGGATGGATATCACTATCAAAATAAGCTTACCTTCGGCGTTGAAGTCTTTTTGTCTATCATCTTTGCTGAAAGCGCCAGCTGTGTGTCCAGATCCGGAACTTCCGGTAAAACTTTTCCCCCGTGGTTGTGCATTTTCAGGGATCCAGAAGGGTCCAATGGTGTCAAATCATCTGAAACTAAACAAAATTGAACAGCGAGGTATACATCGATAGTTCAGAATGTATTTTCATGTAAATTCATGCAAGTTATCATGGTTTCTCAAAATTTAAGATTGGTTAATAACAACTGCTTGTTTTGGTGTTTTCTTATTCGGCTGTGCAGTGTATTGGTCGATTATGTCTTCTTTTACCAGCTCATCAAATTGGAACTTGATATTGGCAGCCTTCAGGGTCTAAATCAATATTTTCTCAATTTATATTCTTTGCGATTCTACGATTATATCAAAACTGCAGCAATAATGAATCACGTAAGGATTCAAAGGAGGGGGCGCAAAATTACTTTGAATGAAAGTTCACGATTTAGGGATGGGGGTATAAGAGAATATAGGCTAAGGGTAAATCACTATCCGTAATTGTCAATGTCTATGATATCTATTGAGAAAGATTCCTTTGTAAAATGAGGAGGTGGAGGAGCGATGATGGTTAAATCTTTTCCCTTCTCCAGCCAACCAGGCAGAAAAATCCGCCAATGATGAATAAGTGTTGGAATCCGCCAGACATCAGTTTTACCCATTCCTAAACTAAAACAAACTTTGTAAATTCCGTATATTCTAAGATCAACAGTTTTTGATAAAGAAAAAACGTTCTGATAAAGGGAACGTTAGCAACGGATTTAATTAAAAAATCATGTAAGTACAACTTACAGTTCCATAACTGATCTAGGTAATATCTGTGTTCTATTCGCCTGTGTGAGCTCAGGACCTTTTTTAGCCTGAAAAAAAAACAAAATTTAAAATCATGAAAATAAGAATGGAAAGATTTAAATAAGAATGTTACCTTTTGTCCCAGGACACTTCTTGATCTGTAATCATAAAGCCCATCTCCTAGTAATGGATGTCCTCTGAAAGAATTTAAATTTTTTAAAGTTTTTTCCTTATGTCAACTTACATTAATACTATTATTTATTTATTCAAATTTAAAACACAAAACATATGGTTGAATAAAAAGGATGATGTGATAAAAAAGATAAGTTCTGGTAGTGAAATAACTAAATATATTGACCAACGATAGAAAATAAGTACATCTAAAATAATTTAAACTTATTTATTGATAAACTAAAAATTTACCTTTCCGCTAACCAGACTCGAATAAGATGATTTTTAGTGGAAGAAGGACAGATATTGATGAGAGTTAACGGAACCATGTTGGATCTGTTGAGACATTTAACGGATAAATGACGAATCCTTTCATCTTTCTTAGACCGCTTTCCTCGGGTAGACGGTCCACTGTATGAAAAAATTTATCTGATTATCTGTAGCGTGTATTACACTTAGATTGTATCATATCAGTTCAGGGTTGAAGAAAGTTTCAAAATTATAAAATCTACAAAAATCGCAAGTGAAACAATAATTGGTTTGCTTTCTATTTAGAAATTAATCCAAGATTGTAAAAAGAGGTTATATGTTTGTTTACCTTGAAATTACCGGTTCTTTGTGTACTTTTGAGAAGAGAGGGTTCTCTACACTAGGATATTCTTGAAGCCGAATTGTAAAGGTATCCTGAAAATAAAAGATTACTATCCAACTAACCCAATGGCCACCAATTTTATAATTATATTTTTCCGAAATTCTTAATTTCTCTACTTTAAAGCTTTAACGAAATATTTTAAGATAGTGTTAGCCAGTAGACCATTGCCCTAACTGTTTCCATATCTGGTGGAACGTTAATAATTCGAGTAAAGTTAATGGTTCGCACGCACATAAAATAATCCTAATCTTATCTGTTATTGCACTCAGTTAAAAAAAAGCTGCTTGGAAGTTTATCTCTTCATACTTAGATATCCCTGAATATAACCTAATAATGACCTGAAGATCTAGATTTGCATGTCCTGTCACAACTCCCAGGAACCCGGAGTTAAGGTGTCGAGCAGTTCTAATTCGGGTTCGGATAATCTTCATTTTATCCATAGTCTTCATTGTAGGAGAGAGCAGGGTGATACCGCTACAGTATCTGTCAACGGTACTCAACAGGTGGAGGGATTCTGAAACATTGATCATTACTAAAATATGGGAATACGAGATCCCATCTTGATAAAAAAGAAATAATGTAAGAATATGACAGGGTCTGAAAATTTTTTAGTATAGTAAGGAACAGATAAGGAATCATAAGGAAGTGAAATCTGCAAGAGGCCCCATTGTGGACCCCCCAGACCGCCCAGGCAGCAGGGTGCACTGCCCCGCCCCTGTTCTAACTGGACCTTTAAATCCCCATCATTTAGTCCAAAGCTAGAGAGATAGGATTTTGAGCTCGATGGTTTTGAAAGCTCAATTACTTCACCTTTCAAGATCTATGGTCACTTTTTCATGACCTTTTTTTTAACCTGTCTCTAGTCCATGAGAGGTGTGAAGAATTGATAATAAAAAATGGATAATTATATAGATAACTAACCTACTTCTAATCTGTCCGACAGTTGTTTTAAACAATCCTCAACAGAATAAGGAGAATCTTTTGTTGCATGGTTCGCTAGTCCGTAGGGTTTATTCACCGCGATTAAATCTTCCCCAATATATACTATACCCTTCACTAGCTCGTCTATCAGTAATTCACGTGTTTTCCACGAGTTTAATCTTGAATAGATGTTAATAAAACTAGCTTTCTTTTCTTCTGGAGAAAACTCCAAGTTTTTAATTGATCCTTGAGCATTTGGGGTTGTTGCAAGGGCGCGTGCAGAAATTCTTGGTAAGCATTTACCAATCGTAGATGAACAATTTAACATTTTCCCTGAAATTTTTAACAAAAATCAAATCACAAGATAAAATAAATAGCTTTAACAAATAACATTGTATATGATTTAATTTTCATCTTTTGGCAACAAAAATGATCAGTAAGTTTTCAGATTGAAATTGAGAGTTGAATTTTCCCCAAGTTAACTTCTACAGGGTTACTGAATCTTCCCATTCTTAAAAATAACTGATTTTAATGATTTCCGAATAAGCAGCTTAAAGAAATTAAGCAAGGGGAGAGGGTTGAAACTAATGGCAAATCTCGGATAGAAGTTAATCTCCTTTAGAGGAAAGATGGAAAAAGTCGAGAAAACGGAGTAAAATGATCGAAGTGATTGGAGAGTAAAATTGGAACGAATTTTTTTTAAAATCGGATTCTAAACTTTTTAAGATCCTAACTCATCTTTTCCTGAATCAAATACAACCCTGATCAGGTTCCCGCTCTCAAGAGCAGATATTCGCCCTGCTCCGGGTCAAGCTCAATACTCTGGTTCAGAGAGAACGTTGAGAGTTTGAAGGAAGGGTTCGGATTCATCTCCTCAAGTATCCGGGTACCATTCACATCCTCAGACAAGTAAAATACGGCACCCTGGGTTCAAACAAATAATTCTTTATAAAAAAAAGGTTGTTCTTAATTTTAAAATTTCTTCAACTCTATATTTTTTAGTCAAACCTCAAATAAGTTTACACATTTGCCTAACAATACCGCTTTAATTACTTAATACTTATCCAAGCAACTAAATTTTCATTTGAACTCTTCACTGGTATTTAAATTTTTACAAATGAAAAAATTTCTTTGAAAAATTTGTTTTCCTCGTCAGCTGAATTAAGTTCTAGAAAATGCGTCAATTCATTCTCCTCTGTTCTCTTGTACATTTCTTCACGTGCTTCCTGTACATAAGAAATTATGTCTTTAGTACATAAGATTATCATTATCGTAGAAGGAACAGGAATAATATAAAACTTGTTGTGAGAATAAAATGAGAATTAATCAAAATATAATTTTCAAGTTAATAAAATTAATTTAATATTTCATAATGCATTGATATTTTTACATAACATAAATAAATAAGTTTTATATCAACTGACACTTATTTACTTTAAATCCCTAGCCCACCTGTGTTACTGAGTTCTGATGCCGATTCTTCATGTGCTTCTTCAAAACTTCCTTTGTAGTTGTTGTATAACTGCATAAGGAACATTGCTCAAGTTTTCCTACCGTATGTTTTCTAAATAAGAAAAATATGTATTCAAGGATATTTATTTCCCACCAAAAAAGGCTTTAATGTTTTTTGTATTAAAAAGTAGTAGAGACTTTTTTTGAAGGACAGAAGAGAACCCAAAGGGTCCGGCTGATGATGTTGACCAAAACTGCAGAATAATTATTGTATTTTTTACTTTCGCCAGGGATTTTGTATTTAAACCGAGTTATTCTGAGTTTACATTAAAGCACAATAAATCAATAATTTTAGCTCTTAATGTTTAGTCCGAGTATGAATATTTACTGAACCTTGGTTGATAAATGATAATTTCGAACCTCGACAATTTTTTTTGCAACCTTGGGAGTAGGGAACAAGAATGAAAAATAAATGATTGACAAGTTTTCTTCTACCCTTATTGAAACTTTTTACCCAAACATTGATTTTTCCCTTAATAGCTAATTTTCCCCGAACAAAACTTAACACCTGGGATGGAGGGGATAGCCGGGAGGATTATTTTCCAAAGGAGGTTGCTTTTCTGGAACATAGATACCCCTGTGGACTGTGGAGAGTTGGAATAAGTGAAATGAACAAAACAAGGGGCGGGAAGCCTTGTTACCTGGAAATATGATGCTTAAGATGCATTTTAAGATTTGTCTTGTAACTGCAGTCAATACAAGAATATTGCACACCACTGTGAATAGAATCAACATGTCTGTTTAAATTCGACTTCCATTTAGCCTGAAACCAAACAAGTTAAGAATAAAAGGGACTGTATACGTAATTTTAAGTGACCCCTCCATTTAAAGAGTATCATGCCCCATTTTTCAGAACGATGCTCTTTCATTTATTATCTAAGCAAAATTGGGAAGATATCGCCGTTCTTTGTAACTTCTGCATAAAATCCGCAAGTCACTTTAATAGAAAAACCCCAATTAGAAAATATTAATTTCTAGAAAGAAATGGAGGATATTTTCATCATATTGCTCAGGCAACAGTTAAAATGGTACCATTGTGAATAGAACGTGACCCTCTTTTATTGATATGTCACAAATACTGATTTTTTTTGTTATACCTTAAACGGACACTGAGAGCAGGAGAATATTTGTCCAAGGTGGGAGGATTTCTCGTGGTTTTTCAAATGTTCCCGACGTGTGGCAGTAAAATCACAATAGTCACAAGGAAACCTTTTCATTTCATGTTTAGAAGCCTTGTGGCGCTTTAAAGTCTGTTTCCATGTGGCGGAAAAACTACACTGATCACAAAAATAAACGCATCCTTCGTGGGCGGTTTTCTTGTGCGTGTTCAGCGTTGTTAGCCTCGTAGCTACATAATCACAGCTCTCACATTTGTAAACTGTTGAGAAATGAATCGAATTTCTGTGTCTTGTTAAGTTAACTTTCCAGTTGGTTTTGAACTCACAGAGATCACAATGAAGAACAGATTTTTCTTTAGTGGATAAAGGAGACTCAGTTTTACTGATTGTGTAAATTTGAACCTCCTCAGACTGAAATATAAAGATTTGTTTAATTTTAACTTGCTTCAACATAATTTTTGTGAAATTGTAGGTATAATTGAAATAATTGGAAACAACTTTTTTAACTAACATCTTCTCAAAACGATGTCCTTGATGCCCTGGAGTTTTGTCAAAAATAGAGATGGCAGATAATGGGTNTGTAGTGTTATGTTATAAAATATATTTTGCAGAGTACAGATGTGGATAGTTAGCAATATTTTTTCTTCAATTTTGGTTAGGTTACTAATCCCTTAGAAACAGGATTGCAACCAGTGGGATTGCTTACCTCAACCTGCTCAAACAAAGGTGGATTATCCGGATCAGAATCCATCTTGGGGTAAATGTCTTAACTAATAATTCTCTTGGTCATGGTCGTGTTTATAACGCAGGAGAGAGATTCATTTTGTTAATTATTTTATCTCTCTAGCCCATTTTGTCTGAAACAGAATGAAAATACAATAAAGGAAAATAAAAAACTTATGTTTAATTCCTGCCACCACGGTCTCCCCCTCCACCTCCTCTTCCACCTCCACCACCCCCTCGGCCGCCTCCTCCTCCACCTCTTCCACCTCCCCTACCACCTTGGTTCCCTCCACGACCTCCAAAAGCTCCTCTACCGCCTCCTCGACCTCTGTTTGAACCTCCTCGTCCTCTGCCTCCACCTCGACCTCCACCTTTAGTTGTGATATCCTCTTTCACCAGATCAATTACCTCGTCAGGAATTCTAAAACATGAAAAATGAAAATAATTGAACTTCAAATTGACTAAACTTTAGATAATTTTTAAACAAATCCCAACCCTCCTCTCTAGCACTAGAATTATATCATTTTCTTCTCAATATATTTCGCCAAAAACTTTGGCATCATCAAGAGTTCGTCCTTACTCTTTTGAAGAGTATTGAATTGACTAAGTTTTTTTCAAAATAAAGTGAAAAGAATAATTTAATGTTTTCATTCTTTTATTCTTTTATCAAATTTCAAAGTACTTGGAACTTACATCCTCAAAAAGGCATTTTTCTGAAGACTAAATAAATTTTCTATTAATTAAGCTAGTATATAGTCTCTCATAACTGTTTTAGTTCATTAAAGAAACATGTACAGTTTGTTTACCTGAGATATTTGATAGTTGAACCACGGATATAGCACTCAGGCATTCTCCAGAACTTATCTCCGTCCCGGCTAGTACAGATCACCTGGAACAATTAGGTTATTTGAAAATAAGCTTCTAAATACACGTTTTCTATATATATACTTTACTTGTCCGTCTGTTTGTATTCAATAAACGTCAAAACTGATAAACCGATCCAGCCCATTTTTTGTTTAGGACTTCACATAACCCAAGGGAAGGTTTATGAATGGTCAACAGTAAAAAATTAGATCCTCAAAAAAATTTTGTTGTTGTGGATAGAGCAACAATTCAAAGATAAAATCGCGGAGGTGGTTAAAAGACTAGTTTTTAGTATATAAATATTTATCAAAATAACTAAAAACTGACAAGGTAAGATGTCCATTTAGAAATGCAAGAAAACTTTAAAACTTGATTCATGAATTATTAAAGAATGCTGGGGTTGAAAGGTACGAACGAGAACAATTTTCGAGATTACTCTGCCTGAAATTAACCGTTTACAGCGATCAGGCATCTGAAAACCAGGGTATTAAAAACATGCGTACATAAAAATTTTTATGTTAATACCTTTTACATTTGTCAATCTATCAAAATTTTCTGTTTCGTTTCAAAGCGTGGGTCCGTCTAAGTATACAATTTTTGAACCCCCCCCCCCCTCCCCAGAGCTAGATTTCAACTATATACAACAAAAAAATGTTTATTTTGTATTATTTCAGGGTTAGGTTAGCTCAATTTTTGGGCCGAACGCTGCGGCCAGGACAGGCTATGGGGCCGAGCACTTCGGTCTGCGACCATAATAGACCTTCAATTTCAACAATTTTAAAGAAATTAGGGTTAGGTTAAGACACTTTCTGGGTAGAGTGCTGCGGCTAGGACAGGCTAGGGGGCCGGGCGCTGCGGCCACATGACCAACTTCATCGACAAGTTAAATAAGCACGGCTAGGACAGGCTATGGGGCCGAGCACTTCGGTCTGCGACCATAATAGACCTTTAATTTCAACAACTTTAAAGAAATTAGGGTTAGGTTAAGACACTTTCTGGGTAGAGTGCTGCGACTAGGACAGGCTAGGGGGCCGAGCGCTGCGGCCACATGACCAACTTCATTCATGAGCAATGTGCAATATTGATAGGAGGGGAGGGGGAGGGGCGGGCATTCTAGGAAATTACCCAGTGATATATAATGCTGAACATGACCTTTAAAGGAAAAAACCAAATCGGCGTCCACTTCAGAGTTATACCACAGTATATACAATTAAAAATCTCACCTCTCTTAGGTTAATATTCATCCAATTATCACAGGATACGAGATGACCGTTATATGTTTCTCCATTCTTGAGTTCGACCAGCATAGGATGATTTTGCGCCGTTCGGAGCAATGAAAGCGGAAGCATTTCTAATATCTGAACATGGGACAAACTAGTCAAATAAAAGATAAGTTAAATTCTGTTGAAATATAAAGGAAAAATGCGATGGTGTATTTTTGGACCTACGCCCATCCCCTCTACTGCCCATCCGACCTACAAGAACGACTCAACACGGAAATGCCTCAAAAAAACAGAATCATAAAACTAATTTAATGTCGTCTTCTAACATTAAAAAAAATTTAACAATTATTTTACCATTAATTTAGGGTAAGTTAGGTTGCGACGCAGGCTACAAAGGGGGCCGAGCGCTGCGGCTAGGATGGCTATAAGGGGGCCGAGCGCTGAGACTAGGACAGGCTAGGGGACATTTTTCGTAGGTCGGATGGGCAAATTTTTCGTAGGTCGGATGGGCATTTTTCGTAGGTCGGATGGGCATTTTTCGTAAGTCGGCCCAGATATGTGGCCGCAGCGCTCAGCCCCCTAGCCTGTCCTAGCCGCAGCGCTCGGCCCAGAAATGAGCTTAACCTAACCTAACCCTAAATATTCACTGATTTTATTAAAAACTGTTGAAGTAAAGGTCATTCATGGCCGCAGCGCTCGGCCCCCTAGCCCGTCCTAGCCGCAGTGCTCGGCCCAGAAATTAGCTTAACCTAACCTAACCTTAAATATAATTATTAATTTTATTAAAAATTGTTAAAATTATAGGTCTTTCATGGCCGCAGAGCTCGTCCCCCCCTACAAAAAGTGCCCATCCGACCTGCAGTGGGCCGGATGGGCAGTATAGCGGATGGGCAATAGGACGGATGGGCAGTAGAGTGGATCAACATTACCGAAAAATGCATTTAAATAGTTGTCACACAGATATACTAACCGCTAGAAAAAAAAACTACTTAGACAAAGAGTAATAAATTAATTTTAAAGAGAGAAACCATTTTCATGTTTACAAGTTCTCAAGGATTCGCCTGAACGATTGCTTCGGGTGCAAAACCGGTTTAAATTTCTAGCTAGAGCGGTTTAGTCGTCTTCAATATGAAGCAATCAATCAACTAACGAACCTTTAACAAATATATAGGTAGAGTTAATTATTGAAGAGCTAGGTTGGCCAAAGTTGATCATTGAAAATGGATAGGGAGAGTTGATTATTGAAGAGGATAGGGAGAGTTGATTATTGAAGAGGATAGGGAGAGTTGATTATTGAAGAGGATAGGGAGAGTTGATTATTGAAGAGGATAGGGAGAGTTGATTATTGAAGAGGATAGGGAGAGCTGATTATTGAAGAGGATAGGGAGAGTTGATTATTGAAGAGGATAGGGAGAGTTGATTATTGAAAAGGATAGGGAGAGTTGATTATTGAAGAGGATAGGGAGATTTCATTCTTGAAGAGGACAGGGGGAGTTTATTATTCCAGAGGATAGGGAATGTTGAAATTATTGAAGAGGATAGGGAGAGTTCATTATTGAAGCGGATAGGGAGAGTTCATTCTTGAAGAGGACAGGGGGAGTTTATTATTGCAGAGGATAGGGAGAGTTGATTGTTGAAGAGGATAGGGGGAGTTTATTATTGCAGAGGATAGGGAGAGTTGATTGTTGAAGAGGATAGTGAGAGTTGATTTTTTATGAGGATAAGGAGAGTGGATTGTTGAAGAGCTCGTCAGCGCGTCAAAATTTTTTTTGTGCACCCCCCTTATAAAACCCGTATTAGGAAAAGAAATTAAAGCTTAAAATCTATACAAATCTAGCCTGACCAAAGTTACCAATCATACCATTATAAAATCTACTAGTAAAAGAGCAAAGAAATTTGATTTGACGTAAAAAACAGCATTTTTTAAATGTTTAAGGGTTTTAGCTCAGTGTTCAATTATATACCAAATTATTAATATTGATGGCTTGTTCTAGTGTTTACAAAAAATATAATTCAAACAGCTTTAAAACCTAACCTGCATCTGGATGAGTTATTTATTGAGACATGTGCGCCGAAGTCCCTGACTATAGTCATATTCACTATGTATATATAAAGTCCCCTCTAACAGTCTACAGCAGTTTTTTGAAATTCGTTTTCTAGTCATTTTTGTCCACGATATTGTTCCTTAATCATAGGCCTGTGCACTGTGCAGTCCTATGTATTTGCTGACAGTACTTGATTTTATTTCGTTTGTCCATAATCCATAAAAGTCTAATTCTGATCGAAGTCCCTCTTTCATTGTTTGCCAGTAGGGCTTATCCCTGTTTTCCTCTTATAGACTTCAAAAGTCCTGATAGTCCAATATAATCCTTATTATATTTCTTATTGTTATTCTTCTTAGATTGTTAGTTTTGTGTATTGTGTAACCTTAAATGGTATATGTATTGTAATATGAGAAGTAACATCTATAGATTTTTTATAGAGGATAAATTAAGACTGACTTTCTGTAAGTCAAAAACGAGAAAATACTTTGAAATTATATCAGAAATTATGCGCGAAGCGCCAAAAAAAAATTTGGTATTTTTTTTAATTGACAAAATTTGATAAAAGATGATTCACAATCATGATCATTCTGGAGCCAAGTGAGGGGGGGGGGAAATATGCTAAGGGGGGTCGAAACTCGGTTCGCCCCCCCCCCAAGTTGCGCCACTGTATATTACACTGGAGACAGTATTATTTAAAGCTTAATAAAACTCTGCGTCAATCATCTTGCTCTGAGGACTCTGAGAGACTGAAATGGATTTTAAATGAAACCCAGCGAAAAATATATCGTAAATAAGATTAAGGTACAAAAAAGAATTTGAGAAATATCATAAAATGGACAAATTGTGACATTGTCGATTGATAAGAAAATTAAAAAATCTTAATATATGTAAGTTTGATAAATTAGAGCCTGCTTCTGGCACTAGGGGGGGGGGGGCATGTCTAGGGGGGCACAGGGGTACCCTCCCCCCCCACTACGTCCCTGAGGGAGAGTTGAATATTGAAGCGGATAGCGAGAGTTTATTTAACGACCTAGGGTCAAACGACAAACGGCCAAAAACGCAACAAATGGTAACATAACAGGGTAAAACGACATAGGGTCAAGAAGTGCGACAAACGGGCAAAATTTCATGTAGAATGCTTTTGGTAGAATATAGGGAGAGTTGCTTGTTGATAAGCATAGGGAGAGTAGATTATTGAAGAGGATAGGGAGAGTTGAGATTATTGAAGAGGATAGGGAGAGTAGATTATTGAAGAGGATAGGGAGAGTTCATTATTGAAGAGGATAGGGAGAGTAGATTATTGAAGAGGATAGGGAGAGTAGATTATTGAAGAGGATAGGGAGAGTTGATTATTGAAGAGGATAGGGAGAGTTGATTATTGAAGAGGATAGGGAGAGTTGATTGTTGAAGAGGATAGGGAGAGTAGATTATTGAAGAGGATAGGGAGAGTTGCTTGTTGATAAGCATAGGGAGAGTAGATTATTGAAGAGGATAGGGAGAGTTGATTATTGAAGAGGATAGGGAGAGTTGATTATTGAAGAGGATAGGGAGAGTAGATTATTGAAGAGGATAGGGAGATTTGATTGTTGATGAGAATAAGACAAGTTGATGGTTTAAAAAGAAAAGGGAGAGTTGATTGATGAAGAGGATAGGTAGTTGATTATTGAAGAGCTAGGATAGGAAGAGTTCATTATTGAATATGATAGGTAGAGTTTTGAAGAGCTAGGTATAGGGAGAGTTTATTATTTAAGGTTAAGTTGTTGAAGGCTAGCTTTACTTCTTATTGAGGTAGTCTGGTATGAACGTCACTAACAACAAGAGCATTGAACTCAGTCATGAGGGAAATTAAATGTTTTGCTCAGGTCGTGAAACTATTTTCAAGATTTCTATTTGTTTTGATAAGATTATCAGCGTCCCGGAAAGGTTTGTCAAAAGAAGACCGCGCTTTCTCCTGAATTCATGGTTCGGGATTGATGATACCAGAGCCAGTTCTCTCTTCTATGGACAGTGGTCGTGTAGTTCACGTACTTTGGGGGACAATATGTTGGCCGCTAGATGTCTCCTGCTAAATTCTTATCTGATAGATAATTTCTCCGTACACTTGACCAATATAGGAGTCATAGGAGACGTACGGAACGTACGTCAAGTTGTCGACTAATGTAGTTTATGGAAGGAATGGAAGGAACGGCCTTAGTTCTGCACACTGCAGTCAGATAATCTATAATCTAAGATATTGAGATCAGAAATTCATCGTCACATTTATAATTCTAAAAAATAATAAACAAATATTACATAACGCCGATAAACCCCAATTTTACGGGAAAATCAGGATTTTTATTGAATTTACACGCTAGGACTTTTAATAATTAACAGGTCATTTAGAATTTACACGCTAGGACTTCTAATAATTAACAGGTCATTTAGAATACTACAACCAATGTTATTGATTTTTAAGGGTTTGGTCACTTTACTTCACTGCTAGCAGATATTTAAAAATGAAAGAATACGAGAAAACCGATTTATCGGACAAGATAGGGTCAACTTTAATCCCAGTTTCAAGAATAAGAGAATCCCTCGTAAGAATATATATAGGGTTACACACAAAGGATGAAACTTCAATGACGACCTAAACAATTACTGAATATAACGATATAAAGGTGTAAGTTGGTAGTTTGTCTAGAATACAAACTTCAAATTATTTACTGAAGGATTTGAATAACCAAGGTTAAATTCCAGGAAACTAAGACTAAGAAAAAGAAAAACTCTGTACAAACATCTCTGAAGTCTCATTCGTTGTGGGAAACCCTGTATCCAGGAAAATTGCCTACGGTATACATTTTGATAAAAAAAGGAGATAGACCAAACAGACACATAACGGATAATTGTGTTCTTTAACTTCCGAACAGAACTAATATTATAGAAAGGTGCTCTGGGAGAACTAAATAAGAATTTGCTACTTGCTAAACTAGATGAAAACCAATTTTTTGTTGATAATCTAACAAGGTCATATCCACATCCATATGCTGAGTACTGGCTTACCAATAAAGAATAATAATGTTGACCTAGCGGTTGAACTTTAATTTACTTACTATTTTTTAACAACATAAAAAGACACTATTCAAGTAGCAGGGAACCAAGCATGCACATTGCACAAACTGTGTCAGTCGTCTAACATTCATTAAGGGAAATCCTGTAACATTTTCTAATCAAATAAATCAAATCAAAACTAATTTATATATTTTAATCACAACTATGGTTGCATGGTGAAGAGTAACATGGTTTATGAAACCATGCTGGTCTTATATTTATTATTTATATAAATTACAAATATGGTTGAACACAACGGAGAAGTTGTCCTTAAAGACTCAGTTAAAGGTTTAGGATGCCAACACCACAGTTAATGAGTGATATTAGTAACCTCGGCCTAAAC
The DNA here is from genome assembly GCF_000591075.1 of Eurytemora carolleeae. Taxonomy (NCBI): domain Eukaryota; kingdom Metazoa; phylum Arthropoda; class Copepoda; order Calanoida; family Temoridae; genus Eurytemora; species Eurytemora carolleeae. Next base: position 95,486 of record NW_019396042.1, read on the forward strand.
TTGGAGGTTTCAGAATACCCTTGGCCCTCCAGAGGTTTCACAATCTTAGCCGAACTGAAAGGAGAAATTCTGATGTCCTCCGCCGCCTCCTCCAGGGCCTCCAAAGTTGAAGTGCTGAGCTCCCATGCCTCCATGACCTCCCATACCTCCGTTAAAGAACGCCTGAAAATTGATCAAATTGAAAATGTATTCTCAAAAATTTTCTTTTAATGTTAGCTTTTTGCGTATTTTCTGAGATAAAATGTTAAGATCAATTTCCTGATTTCCATGACCACCAGCATCACCTAGAACTTGTCTATGGAAGGGGGGGGGAGGTATTACCTGGAATATACTGTTAGGATCTATATCCTGATATCCATGACCACCAGCATCATCTAGATCTTGTCCACTATCATACATTCTTCTTTTCTTCTCATCCGACAAAACAGCATAGGCCTCCCCAACCTAATTAAACGTATTAATATAACTTTAGAAAAAAAGACAATTTATAAAACAAAGTCTAAATTGATTAATCCGTCGAGAAGAAATAAATTTATAAATGATTAACGATTACTGATTTAAAAGCCTGCCAACTGCCTGATGAAAACTAAATTTGTTTGGCCTGAATATCCAAGATGCTTGAATGCACTATGATGCATTTATGTTGTTATGCAAAAGTGCATTAACTGCAGGTCAAGCTAACCCTAAAGGTTAGAAAGATAATTTAGATGTCTAACCCGAATTCTTTAAAGTTTTTTTTTGTTTGAAAGATTTATGACGACGGGATTGGGGACTGTACAGCACAGATGTAAATATGCGATACCAATACACACAAATACTCCGGTTAGTTTGAAGTACTGACCTAGAACAAGTTTTAAATGTTCAGTATACATATAGAAAAAAGACTGTCAACGGAACAATTCACCATTAAATCATCATTATAAATAAGATATATATGAAGAGAAAAGAAATCAACCGGTAATATCAACTAACTTGAAGAAAAGCCCTGTCTCCCCTAGCCGGGCTTGATTCGATGATTTTCATAAGTTTAGCTCCGAGTATACTTGACGTGTTAGAGATGAATTAACATCATTGATGTATCTGATGCAGTTAAAGACATAGGTGACAGTGATTGGACTGAATTCAGGACATTTTATCAGGTTCTTCACAACACTTTAATGCATAGGGCGTGGCTGACCTATTTTTGAAAAGCTAGCTTGTCGGCCAGGTGTTTTTTGCTAGTGCTACAAAAAACTGTACTTTCAGGAAAACATAAATTTTAAGTGTCTGAGAATCCATCAATAAAACATTCAGATCAACACTAGGAAGAACTTCTTTTAAGAGCTTATTTTTTTTATTAATCTTTAATCTCAAATCTGTCTCAATAAGAGGAAAAAAGCAAACAAATATCTAGGTCATGAGACCCATTTATTATTGAAGAATTCAAGATGCAAAACAAGTCTCAATTTATTCAAATAATTTGAAATTTTGAGAGTATTTTTTTCCAGAATATATTTTAAGATTTTTAAAAATCTTAGTTTTAGGAATGAGTTCTTCTGCAAGATACACTTAACATTTTTTATTTTCCTGCTGGCTTCAAGAAATAGAAAACAATTACCTCCTTGAATTTATGTTCATGATCCTTCTTCTCCTGCTCTGTGGCTCCAGAGTGTCGATCAGGATGATGAACCATGGCTCTCTTCCTGTAGGCTTTCTTTACCTCCTCATCATTAGCAGCTTTACCAACCCCCAGGATCTTGTAGTAGTCCTTACGCTTAGATTTACGGAGTTCAAGTTTAGCATCTTGCAACAATTGTCTAAACAATCATTAATACAATTAACAATTCTGAGAAGATAGATGAGAGTAACCAAGAAACATTGTACTTTTCTTGTTCACACAAAAACAAGGACATATAGGGCTATCCACATCGAATTAGACTTTAATGATGACCTTAAACACAATATATAATACGATTTTAAAAATTAATTCGGTTTTCCGCCTCAAAAACAGTTTTCTAGTAGTCTCGTAATGATTTGGTAAATAAATCAGAAAGCTTCAAGAATCTCGGAAAGTTTTTCCTTTACTTCAGGGAAAGGAGATTATTATTTTTTAAATGTGTTACCTGTACTCCCTGTTGGATCTATCAGTTTTGAAAACAGATTCATAATCTCGGACTGCATCTTCATACTGCTCTGTGTCCATGTAACTCTTTGCTCTCCTATATATATACAAATATTCTATTAACAAATAAATTATCTTTAAATTTTTTCCTGCTTTGTTTTGGTCTATCATTTACTGGAATTATCAAGTGTTGCTTGTAAGGTATACATAAACATAACATACAAAATATGATGCATTTTTTTCAAAAATTTCTAATAGTTTTTTATTAGCTTTGTTTTTTGATCGTTTTCATTTTGGTTTGCTAAGGAATTGTATTTTTAAGAATAATCATCTTATTTTATTTAGTCCTATTTCCATTCCGTATGAGAAGAGTTAGAGAGGGGACATTCTTTAAATTCGAACCTGAGATATGCCTTGGTATATGATGGATCTAGATCTATGGCTCTACTACAGTCTTCTATACTATCTTCCAGTTTCTTCAGCTTGGCGGACACTGTAGCCCGGTTAAAGTAGATTTTAGAGTTAGTTGTCTTGTTCAACGGATCAATGGACAGAGCATCACTGCAAATATAATCAGGATTAAAACGGTTTAAACTCCTTCCCTTTAATCTTTATGTTAACAGCCTAGAAGTAAAATGTACAGGGTGTCTCTAAATTCAGAACCCATGGAGGCTCAATTTTACAGCGTTTTCGTTTTTTTGGACACTAATAATATCTCATAAAATTGTTTTTGGTTCTGATCAATTGACACAACAGGCTCAGTTTTCGACGGATTTCCGTTTTGGACATTTGATTTACTGTTAGCCCTAAGGCCTAAATTCCTGTACGCTACCTGTATAAACTGTACGCTTCATCAAGTTGACCAGCTTTAAACGCTGTGTTTCCTTCTTCCTTCTTCTGCTTCAGAGCTTTAGCTTTCTGAAAATAAAATAAAATGTTTTTTTGGTTGAAGAGATATTTGGATTAAAAAAGATGGATCAATACGACAAAACATTAAGAAAATTTCGGATTTTTCACAAAACATAATTTCGCACACAAACGGGGAAAGACAGAATTCATAAAGACGTGGATTTGAATTGAAGCATGTGACAGTCGAGGAAAAATAAAAGGAATAAAATTGTCATTTCTTGCACGAAAAAGAAACGAGGGGGGAGGAGGGGGGGGGGGGGGAATTTGAAAAAAAACATTTCATGAAAAGCGAGAGAAAAAAATGTCACGTGCAAACTAGCAAAACCTTGTTGAGTATGAATTCAACAGTTCAAAAAGTTTAAAACCAGTAAATGTATAAAAATAATACATTTTAGTTCAGAAAACAACAAAATTTTGAATAGAAAATGGAAAAAAATTACAAGCCTACGTATAGCATAGTGTTAACCAAAATACATTTCTTTTTTAATTAAACCATGAAGTATACAGACTATTGACAGTGCAAGGATAAACACAGGATGAATATGGGTAAAGAACATAAAACCCTGCCAAGGGCACATTATAACATACGTCAACGCCCCCCTAAACCTACATGATTTAAGCGCTCGTGTCCTGCGTCTTGTATTGAGCACGAAGTTTACTGTAACAGTGTGACAAAATAAACGCGAGAATACAGCTTGGGAACCCAGCTTTGTCTTGAAACGAAACTTTCTCTATAAAGTCCAACGCCTGTGGTTTTAACTAGTTACCCAATCAACATTTCAGGTAAATCAGTCAAGGGGGTATTTTTGTTAAGATCGGACATCGGACAAACAAACAGAGAAACAAAGCATAATACTAAATATAAATTATACACGGCTAAAACAGATATGACAGGATAGGTCGCAGTTGCATTATTTTCATGGTTTTCAGAATACTTTTGTTCAAACTTAGCCACTTGGCTCAGAATCTAAGCACTGCATTGTTTTCAACTAATCCATTAATGACATCTATATTCCTTTAGTTTTGTCTTATTAAAACATTACCTTGTAAATTTCCTTAGCTTTGAGATGATCAGGAGCCAGCCTAAGAACCTGGGTGAAGTGAGAGAACGCACGATCCACGTTATCCTCGTAGTAAAGACAGAGACCGCGTACATAGATAGCGTCGACGTTAATATTATCAAACTGGAGAACATAGTTGGCTGCCTCCTGGGCTTCTGCATACCTAGATAGTATATTATTTTTAATTTGTTCACAAAGAACGAAACATAAATATCGTCAAATACAAAAGAATAATAAAAGCAAAAAATGAAGATAAATCATTTTAACACATGGTAATAGTAAAATTAGCTTTTGAGGAAATTATAGGCCCTTACTAGATAACTCTGGCTACTGAGGAAATAGGGTCCTTTTAGATAGTGTTGACAAAATAAGCAGGAACCTTGCTTGCTAATAAAAAAGTAGGGCTAGAAATAGTAGATCCAGAAAACAGATAAATCTGTTTACTGGATATATATAGATAAACCCCACATAAATCAACAGGGTGTACCACATCATATTAGATCGTTAATGGCTCTAAATTACGATTTTCGAGACCAATTAGAAAATTTAAGAAGAATGAATCATTTCGAAAAATTGTATAAGGCTAATTTAAAAATTTTGCTTACAGAAAATAATAGGGTTTTCGAGTATTATGTACGTATTTTGGCGTTAAAGCTTGGAGATAATTCCATATGATATGGAACGCTCTGTAGCTACTGGAAAATAGGGCTCTAAATACAGATAAATCTGGAAAAGTATAGATACAGATTAACCTATCTACTGGAGTATAGTCCTAGATACAGAAAAACTTAACTAATGGAAAGTAGAACCCTAGATACAGATAAGTAGGGCCTTAGAAACAGATTAACCTATCTACTGGAAAAGTAGGGTCCAAGATACAGATAAACCTATCTACTGGAAAAGTAGGGTCCTAGATACAGATAAACCTATCTACTGGAAAAGTAAAGCACTAGATGCAGATAAACCTATCTACTGGAAAAGTAGGGTCCTAGATACAGATAAACCTATCTACTGGAAAAGTAAAGCACTAGATGCAGATAAACCTATCTACTGGAAAAGTAGGGTCCTAGAAACAGATTAACCTATCTACTGGAAAAGTCAGATAAACCTATCTACTGGAAAAGTAAAGCACTAGATGCAGATAAACCTATCTACTGGAAAAGTAGGGTCCTAGATACAGATAAAACCTACTTATTGAAAAAGTAGGGTCCTAGATACAGATAAACCTGTTAACCTATCTACTGAAAAAGTAGGGACCTAGATACAGATTAACCTATCTACTGGTAAAGTAGGACTCTAGATACAGATAAACTATCTAGTGGTAAAGTAGGGCCCTAGATACAGATAAATCTGTTTACCTGCCAAGGAATGCCAAACATTCAGCTCTGGACGTTTTAAGGGAGTAGCAGTGTGTAGCGATCTCCAGTGATTTGTCGATATAGTACAAAGCCTGAAAAAAACTCAATTGAACTTGTTTTGTTGAACTTCTGTGGTTAATGAAAAATGTTTTAAATTTATAAATAAAAGAATGAAGAAGTAAGATTAGGGAGGGTTAAGGTGATATTAATGAGCACTGGTTTTTCCAACTTAACCCCTAAATGGAGCCAGAAGGAGGCATTTTTGAAGAACCACAAATTGCAAAAAATATTAAGGTTTGACATTCAAGTTGTGTGTAGGTAGAAAAGCTGGAAGGCAAAATCCAAAACTCTATGCATTTTAATAAACTTACATCTTTTTTAGTTCATAATGTATATATTTAGGATACAAAAGATCTACAATTATCTTGACTTCAGTTTCATAGTTTAAAGTTAAAATACTAGGAATAAAAAAGGAAACAGGGAGTAAAAACTATGTTAAAAAAATTCATCTTACAAGTAGTTTTCCTCTACGCGCAAAATTAGGGGGAATTAAAATTATGAGAGGGGCAAGCATTTTTTAGCAATCGTGATTTATTGAAAAAGGATTGTTTGTAAAAAGGAATAAAAATAAGAAGATAAGAGTAGATAAATGGATTGGCATTTGAACAAATTATCTAGAAGAATCCGAGGGTGCGGGACTAGATTTTATAAATCCTTCTAAGAAATTTATATTTTTTAGTATTGCCATTTACTTCTACCAATTGATAATTAAATTATGTGTTATCATCATACTTGAGTAAAATCCAATAACTCAATTCACACAGAGGACGAGAAAAAAACAAAGTCCGAAAAGTAATCTAGGGATAATTATAAAATCAGAGCCTAGTGTTTAGACTTTTTTAGTATCAAAATCATCTGTAAAATATGAGATAAGTATGATATCAATATCAATATTTGGTGTTTCTCACACCCCACCCCAACCATCATCAAATCGAAACAATCCCTTTAAGAGAGGTTTTACCTCGAACCTAAGAATTACTTAAAATCAATCCCTAACAAGATATACTAGAGCACCATAAAATAATGATAACACCTTAAAAGATTTTTTTTTAAATGGTGAAATTGTCAACTAAACGCTTCATTTGGTTTATATCTTGAGATAAATTGGGTAAAATTGGAGCTCTCCTTTATTGGCGAGCTAAAAGTTTTACTCTTTATGTCTTCCATCACCTAAAAAGATAAGCTGGTTCCACAACTAAATATGTAGCTAAATGACGGAATATCGAAGTAAATAAATGAATAAATAAAGTTAAATCTAATTATTAAACAAGGAAAATAAAAAAACTAAATGCATCAAGAACTGTCGGAATGAATGAGCTCTGACCAAATACCAAGATCAAAAGATAAATTAATTGTTGAGATGCATTAAATATGCGTATTGTGTGTCGGTGGGTACTCATTCTATAAATGGTCATGTAAAAATGCTTAATTATTACTGATGACAGATAGACTTATTTAATACAAGTGGTTTAGTTTGCAGGCAACAATTAACTCTACATTATCTGCCCTTGTTGCGACATATTAACATTTTAAACCTATAGCATGTACACGAGCGGAATAAAATGTCTACAAATTGTATTAAAACTTCAAGTAGTGTAGTGGAGTGGGGGGGGGGGAAGAAGGTCAAATGGACTGAGCCCCCCCCCCCCTCAGGAGAAAACTTTAATTTGAAATGGACGTTTTTAAAAATCAGGTTATATTTGCCTCCTTAGGTATAGGTACTGAGATGGTTGGCTTTTCCCTGAAATAAACCGACAAGAAGCAAAGCATTGGACGATTTTTAAAACACAATGGTGGGAAACACCAGGATCTTGACTAGTTATCAATATTATAATTGTTCTTGGAGTGTTTTCATCATACTTTAAAAATATATAAATTGGCGGGGACTAAAAGTCTATTCTTCCATACCTTTCTGAAGTCTTTCGTGTTGTAAGCGTTGTTTGTATCCGTCTTGAGTTTCTCCAGTATCTCTATATTCCTCATCTCTGGGTCTCCGTCCTGACCAGCGCGCTGCAGAGCTTGTCGAGCCGTCACAGAGTCTCCCAACATTAAGCTACATTTAGCAACCCTGCTCCACCTACATAATTACACAGCATGATAATGCAAAATCTAGCTACTTTTCGTATTCTATTACTAACAACACGTTTTTATACTTTATTTTTAAGCTGAAATGTGTAAGTTGAACAGTGAATGCAGTTTTTAGTCTCCTAAAGTTTCAAAAATCTATCTTTTTACGTTAAGAATGCAACAACCTAACGGCAGGTACTTGGCAGAATTATAAATTATTTTACAAAAGATTAAAAAGTGAATGTGTAATTTTCAAAAAGTTGTAAAATTGAAAAGTTCAGATTGGAGTTATATTAATTTTCGCGGAATAGAAATTTAATGACGAAATTCAATTGTTAGTGATCTGAAGTATCTATAGCAACCCGGCTTTAGCAACCCCACTGCCCTATGATGTCAGATTTAAAAGTAAAGCTCGCAAAAACTTGCAAAAATTTACACTTACCCTTTGTTGAAATCAGGTTCTATGCTAGTGGCGGTTTTAGCATCCTCCAGGGCCTGCTTAGGTTGACCCAGCATGAGATAGCAGGCTGACCTGTTGGTATAGAACGCGGCGCACTGAGGGCACAGATCTAAACATTATTTTTTTTGAGTGGATTTTCGCAAATATGTAGTTTATGATTTGTCATTGTTATTTCAGACATCCTCATCTCTAAAACATAAAGAAAATTCAGGTTACTTTTAATTTATCTCTTTCAGCTGGAAGAAACAGAGAAAACTAAAAAAAAAGCTTTATCCTAAAAAAAACAGTTATAATGAACACCCCTACACCACAGAACCATAATGTATGCAACGATACGTTCCTAACTGACATTAACGTCAGCAGATTTAGACAACGCACTTCAAGTTTATGCCGGAGATAAAACAAAATCAGACTTAATAAATACAAACAAACTGCACTCTTGATGCAACTGATTTGCAATGAATGCATACTGCATAGATTACACGCTTAGATTGAGAACAAATGTTATCGACTGTTTAAGCCGACTAAGGTATAAAAACTTTCAATTAAAAGAGTATTCATTGAAAAGCTTTTCATTTTTGAAAAAAATTCTGATTTTTCCATCTTCATATATTTTTATCCTGGTCTTGATGTCGTAGAATTTTGATATTTTAAACTGAGAATTGTTTGACCATATAGTCAAAGTTAGGAAAATTTTGAAGGGAAAATTTGGGTTTCTTATTTATCGAAAAAAAAAACTAAATTTATTAATTAATGTAAACATAGAACATTGAACATGGAGCAAAAAGGGTTTAATTGTATTCGTTTTTAAATCAAAAAATTCAAATTTGATTGATCATTTGATAAGAAAACTAATAAACAGCAGATGCAGAAACCGATCAAATCTAATGGACTTTATTGTATGTAAATATATATAATTAACAGTTGGGTTTATGTATCTTTATATTGCTAGATCCACCCTTTATTAGATCCTTATACGTTGGTTTCATTAGATACGGGAGTATAAAATCTTCCTTTTAAAATGCATATACTTTGTGCTTTAAGATGAGAATGTGCAAATTAAATGTATTCTGAAATCTTTTCATTTACAAACATTGTATCAATTGTAGCTTGAATTGATTCATAATGATTTAATTTATAATTACTTTTCCCATTCATATATTTATCCATGAATGGATCCTGTAACTGTACATACAAGAGATTATAGTGCACAATATGTACAGTACATAAGTTACACGGGAGATGTGAAAAACACACACTTGATAGCTATTTTACAAAAAATTACAACGGGTTTAGTTTAATCTAAACATAAAACAATATTCTAATGACCATTAATAAAAGATTTGGGGGCGTCGCAAGCGCGCCCAAGTATTTGTTTTGTCTCAGATTCGTGTAAAAAATACCTAATTAAAGGGTTTTCACAATAATGACCAGTTTTCCGACGGATTTTAGAACTTGAACGTAACAATACTACGACTTGGACCATTCTCTAAAAAAAATCTTAAGCGGCCGAGCCTCATTTGACTTGAAAAAGACGTTTACGGTGTAAACTCAATGCTGCTGACCCCCCCCCCCCCCCCTCTGATACCCCACTAGCTGTGGGGGGGGGAGCAGTGGAGATTTTGAAAAACTCTTAACTCTGAATCTTTCCTTTTACCTTAAAAATATCATGTATTAACATTAACCATCATGAAAAACTGAAAGAAGTTTTTACATCTCAGATAATCTAATATTTCAAACTCAAATATTTAATCAATTAAGATAAAAATAGCGTAAAAATATATTAATTTACATAAAATAAAGACAATTATTTTTCCCGTTGCCACAAACCTTATCTCAAGTTGCAGGTTTAAAAGTGCTCGAAATTCTTTCGTTTCAAATATATTTGAAAGCAACGCCCTAAAAAACTAAATAAAAACTGTATAGGTTTCCTTGAAGTCTGTTAAATCAAATCAAAGTATCTTTACATATTAATATTTCTTGCATCCAAAAAGGAATGTCACATTTAAACTTGGTAAGAAATTTTGTCGAATCATAGAATTGCCTAAAGTTAAGCCTTTTCCTAGATCATTACGATGTAAGCCATAAAATTTTTTGAAATGAACAATTTCTTTTTTACATTTTTCTTGGCGCTTGGCCAAGAAAGTTCTTTTCCCTAGCCTTATATAAACAGGCGTCATGGAAAATATCATATTCAAATATTAAGCTTTTTTTCAAATAAAATTCCCAAACTAATACAAATCCGTTAAGCCAATTAACTAACTTAAAACCAGTTTTAAGATATCGATTTTTCAAATGAACGTTAGAGAGCAACTTGACATAACTAGACAAAGGGGACTGTATTGTTGGTAGAGAGCGAGGGGGTAATTAAAAAACTCTTCCTTTTCTTCTTGTGAATTTACCCCCCCTCCCCCCTCCTCGTCGAGAAAAATTAAACTTTGTCTCCGACTTTAAACCAGCGGTACTTTTCTATAAACATTCTTTCTCTCCTCTTTGGAATTTGCTAGGCGGTTTCGTCGTGCCTTTAAAATATAAAGTGCACTCCACTCTCTTTAATGACAGGTTTCTTAAAAGTGCAGATTACAGAGTTGATGTCAGTATAATTCTAGGGATAATATTGGAGTTGCATGACCATGGTTTGAGAATACGTCTAGTAGAGTTGTCGAGCTCGGACGGATAAGTTATTGGATCCCTGGGGCTAAGGGAGTCTGCAAATAGGCCTAAATCCAGGCCTGTATATGACGTCATACAATTATCCGACCGATCTGTCGGTTTATCAGACTCGAGACGAATTTTTCCATCTTTATCTTCAGACAGTCACGCCTGATAAACAGACAGACGGTAACCGCACGGACAGACAGAAACACTTACCAACATTTCTAGCTTTAAACAAAATAAGGATTGGAGTGAAAATAAATCAAGAATTTCTAAAAATAAAAAAAAATAAAAAAGTAAAAAACTGCAAGAATGGAAAAACAAGAAAACATGATTTTTTTACGGCCGAAGAAACTGATATAAAAGAGACCGCAATCGAACAAACAATAAATCTGACAAACAAACAAACAAACAAACACACAAACCAGGCCAGAATTAAATGATAAAATTCCCCCAAATATAAAAATTTATGTTTACAACTTCGATATATAGATTTATATCAGTATTGTAGCTAAAGATAAAAAGGCATCGTATGCGCAGCTGGTTAGGTCCAGGTGGTAAAATGATTTACAGAATTTTAATAGGTTTGCTTCAATACAGAAACCATTTCCTTTATTTATCTACTCATTGAATAAAATGTTTATTTCAAACTCATAAAGAACTTGGCACTTAAGCAGTTAAAAATAAATTAAAGGGAGTGACCGGCTATGTAAGGTAATTGAACTGAGTATGCAGTGTTGTGGAAAACTTAATTCGGATTCATTTGAGACATATAAAACTTTTTAAAGATCTGTAAATCCTGAGTTTGAGCATAAATTCGACGTTAAAACTCCAACTTTGGGGGTAGAAACGTTTAAAGAATTAGTTTTTTTTAATAATTAAATAACGACAAAGAAAAATAAAGTAAAAATAATACAGTACTTACAGTAACATATTTTTCAAAAGAAATTTGTCAATAAATCAATGCTAAAATCAATTATTTCGTTTTTATAATTATATTGAATTTCTTATTTTCTTTGAATTTATTCGCAGATTTCTTCAAATTCTTCAAATGTCGTCTTTTCAACAATAATTCTAGAAAATCTGCAGAAAATCTTTGAGAATAATGAGAAACTAGAAACTAATAATTGAACAAGATTACTTATTTTTGATGATAAGATTAATTTTTATTTTCTCAACATGTTCCTATACATGACGTCTGTAGTTTATTGTAGAACTTTTTTACATTTTATGTCGTCGTTATTTAATAATTTAAAAAAACTAATTCTGATGCTACTGATGACCCAGAACAGAAAATCATGACTTACTCTAGACATAAATAGAAAACTTATCCTGGTTTTATCCTATGTAAGTCTATCCTCTAATGAACTACAATTTAGAACACCCCCCCCCCCCCAACCCAAACAAATTGACTTCATCCCCCCTTCCCATCGTTTAACCACTGCAGATGCTGAGTCTGTAATGTAAAGATACAAATCAGAATTAATAGTTGTCAGTAGACACAGGTTGATATTTATCATTTACATCTACAAATGGCTAAAATATCATCCAAGGCAAAAACTAATGAAGGGACTGATGTCGAATTACCTAAATTAGGAGGATAATAAACAATAACTATGTCACTAGCCGAGCAAAATACAAGATTGCCAAATTGTTTATCTTTTATTACAATTGGTGGTTTATCTAAGCCTCAATTTTAATCATTATCTCATTTCACCCGTGAATTTCAAGAAAAATGTTTAGGACTTGAAATTATATAGTACATATATACTAAACAATAATCTTACCAATGGCTTCTGAGTATTTCTGCAAGGCATCTCTGTAGTTCTTGAGTTTATAGAGTTGGTTACCTTCCTCTTTTCTCTCGTCTGCCAGCCTTAACAAATAAATCAGATAAAATAACAATGTTGATCTTTCAACCCTTTCCCGTCAGAAAGCTGTAGAAATAGATGAAATAGTATCGAGTATTGAGATAAATAAAAACGTATTCGGATTAACGAATTTACTTTTTGCCACACACACTCTGATTTACTGATATCTTTGGAACCTGATGTCGTAGACCTTCAACATCTTTAACTAAAAATTCCATTTGATCAAATGGTTTAAGTTTAAAATATCAAAGGTTTAATCCATCAGGTTATAAAGATATAGGTATTAAACATGGAGTTTCAGGCAAAACTTAATTTCTTCACCGTATATAAATTTTTAAGAATTTACTTTCATAGCTTTTTTTTACTTTGCGAGCTAATTTTCTTATGAAAAATACATAACATAAAAACAAAATATTCTACAATCGGAGAGCAAAAATAATTACTGAAGTAATATGTAAAGAAAAATTATGAAATATGTAACTTAAACCCTCAAAACTATAGGTTAATAAATTCTGTCTAGAGTTCAAAGGGGTTGTGGAAGAACAGTCGGAATTTAATAATTGTATACATAAAACCTTAAATTTTGTGCATGCATCAACTACATAAACATTTAACAATGGTTAGTTAGTTCTAGTGCTGTACAAACCGTAAACTGTGTTAATTACATGTTGTTGTACATTGTACAATGTACTATTGTCCGGGATGCTGTTAACTGTAGAGTGAGAACTTTTAATCAAAGTTTGTATTTATCTAAAACAAGATTTTTATGCAAGCAGTATCTATATTCTTTCAAGTTAAATTGGTTTTTGTTTTACAATATTGGAAACAATTTTTACAACCTTGTATTAAAACTTGAATATTGTATAAATATACGAGTTCCTAGGTTTCTTGTAAACGATTCATGTTGAGATGATAAAAGATTACTCCATTCATTTTAAAGTTGGGGCGAGGCGAGATATCGTTAATCAGAATTTAAAATGCAAGAATAAACATTCAAGATTCATTTCTCATTTTTCAACACTGGAGTAACAAGCTATTTCTAACCCTAGGATAATAGACAATAGATAAACCGAACTAAAATAAGGACCTGTGCATTGTGTAAAGCAAAAAGCAGTTAAATAAAACGCCTCAAGCTATAATTTTTTAACTCTTAAATCATTGCAACCTAATTCTGTCAACCTTTGACAATTTTAAGGTTATCACAATCAGGTTGCTAAAATATAACATTAGAAAATATTAGTTAGGGTTGAATAATCAGTACTTTTGCTTGTCAGTTTAATAAAACTAATAAAAATACCAGGACGATTAACATCTTGTATAATTGTATTTATTTAAGAAACCAGTAACAAGGTGCATCTGTGTTTATCTAAGCTAGACCAGAGAGACAGCTTAGAGAAGATTGGATTGAAGTTTAAGGTTCAATGTCCCCACTCCATATATGTATTCCATTCACGTGAAAACCAGACTTAACCCCCAATCCTGCACAGACAGCGAGGAACCTAGAACCCAATCATACACAGACAGCTAGAAACCTAGAACTCAATCCGATACATACAGCTAGGAACTTAGAACCCAATCCTACACAGACATCTAGGAACCTAGAACTCAATCTGATACAGACAGCTAAGAACCTAGAACAAAATCCTACACAGACAGCTAGAAACCTAGTACTCAATCCGATACAGATAGCTAGGAACCTAGAACTTAATCCTGCACAGACAGCTAGGGTCCTAGAACTCATTCCTACACAGATGCAGCTAGGAACCTAGATCTCAATCCTACACAGACAGCTAAGAACCTAGAACTCAATTCTGCACAGACAGCTAGGAACCTAGAACTTATTTCTACACAGACAGCTAGGAATCTAGAACTCATTTCTACACAGACAGCTAAAAACCAAAAACCCAATCCTATGCAGACAGCTAGGAACCTACAACTCAATCCTTCAGACAGCTAAGAACCAAGAACCCAATCCTACACAGACAGTTAAGAACCAAGAACCCAATCCTATACAGATAGCTAGGTACCAAGAACCAATTCCTATACAAAAACTAGAAACCTACAACCAAATCCTATGCAGACAGCTAGGAACCTAAAAGCTAGAACCTAAGTCTAGGAACTAGAAATCAAGAACCCAATCCTTCAGTGACAACTAGGAACCAAGAACACATCTATCAACTAGATAAAAAGTTCAGACAGATTGTAAACGGATCAGATGAAAACGTGAGAATTTTATGTCTAGCTGGATTCTGTCAGTCTGAAATTATTCACGGTGTTCAGTGCACAGTACAAACTACCCAATACAAAATTCACAGTACACAGGTAAAATGTACTTCTAACCATCCAAAAAACAAAAAGTTCGAGTTTTAAAAATGAAGTAAAAATTCTCTGATATATCAATTTCAGCACCAGTGCACTCCTGTTGCAGCAACACCTTGATATATCAAAGAGTTAAACCTTATTTAATCTCTGCTAAGGCCTGGAGCAGAAGGCAACCTAACATTACATCTAGATATATTGTGTACTCGGATCATAATCAGTTGAGTCCATCAACTTTAAGATGGACGCACAAAGAAGTTGGTTCTTCCGACAACAAATCATAATCTTTTAAACGGCAGTGAAGGTCGAATAGACATGGTACACACTTCAAAATAAATAGGGTCTTCATTCCACAAAAGTCCTAATTTAATGTCGAGCATGAAATGCTCCCAAGGGTAGTTTTCTGCTGTTAAAACTGGAATAATTAACATCCATTGCTTTTTCGTAAATCTGCAAAATCACCATTACAAGAAGAATTGAGCATCGATACAATTATTTCTATTTAAAACGGGCAAGTTTTTAAGGGGAATCGGAGATAATTGACATGTATTAGAATGACTTAACAGGACACAAGAGATTACGAAAAAATTTACCCGATTGCATCTTCACTTAAAGAAAGATTAATATCCAAAGTCAAGATAATGTTAAGATAACGAAAGGGCATCAAAACTTTAATTTTTAAACCTTGAATCCGCTGTGATGTGAACACTGAGAACGGAGCTAGCTAAACTAGCTTGAAATAGATGCAGCGTGATGTACATCACATCATCAGGGGAGTCGGTGTGTGGGGNTTAAACTGTGACACAAACAAGCTGGCATGAAATTTAGAAATTCATTCTGAAATGCAAAAAATGCATTTGTGCAACAGTGTAGTCGTGGGAAATGTAAGGAGAGGGGGGCTCAAGGTGTTCTTGTTTATTTTCTCTGCTGCAGCTTTAAGGTCTGAATAATATTGAGAAACACACTGGCACTTAATCAAACACAACGAGTTAAAACTATTATGTTTGTACAAAGTAACCATAAAACTTTAATATATATGCACGATGTTGAAGATTATGGAGAATATACAAAAGGAATACAAATTGTTTAGGTGTAGGTTCTAGGTGGGGGTTAAGCACTTGATAAATATAAATTGCTTGGGTCTAACAAGAAACCGAAGCTAATTTGTAAACTTAGTAAATTGTTAAAATACATAATGGTGGTTTGGTTACTAAGCGTATTCGTCAAAACAAGAGAAAAGGAAATTTTGAGGAAATTTTCTGCAAAATATTATTTGACCTTAAACCCCTTTAATATTCTCTTGTTTAACCTTGAGCTTAGGCTGACAGGAACTTGGCTAGTGTAAGACGAGTACTAGATTAGCAGTATGAATTTGAATACATTAAGTTTTTGTGAACTAAACCACTCAGACACAACGACAACAACCATACAGCTCAGAATATTCATTTTAATCTTTTTTATTCCCATACTTTCATCTTGACAGTTCCTTATCCGATTCAAGACTGAGTACATAAACTTAAAACTACATCATGCTCAGGGATACATTAAGCAACGTAGCAAAATCTTTGAACTGTGGAATACAAAATAATAGTAGCAAATTTAAATATGAATAATAAGGATTTATTTACTGTTTACTTTAAACATCAGTACGGTGATGTATTATAGTTTTTTTTAGATTAGTTATTCACAACTAAGGGAAAAAGCCAATGTTAAGTGTACTGGGTATACTGCAAGAATAACATGTACCGGTACATGGAAAGGACGGTTGATTAATCTGATGAATTCTAAACTTGTGCCTTGTCTCCTACTAAGATAAAGAATGTCTATTTATCTTGTTAATTCAGTGCATTTTGCATTTATGTACACAATAAACTAGCTTGCAGAATATGTGCAAAAAAATCCTAATGCCTTTAATAAATAAATTCGTAGAATAAAAATATCAATCTTGCAAGATTAGAGATATTTGATTAAAAACATTAAAATTATTCCTCTTACTTTTAATTATATTCTCATAGTTAAACTTTTTTGAAGTGTTAAAACTAATTCTATACACCCCTGAAAAATATTGTTCCCTGTGTACATGTAGATTGTAGATTTAGTATTGGGTTTTATTGAGCCATGAGTTTTAAATTCAAGATATATTTTGACGTTCAAATATCCAGCTACCTCATTCAATCAAATCTATCCAACAGGATCAAACAATTCATCCGTTCATCCGACACTTTCAAACATCATCCCATCCATTCACATCAATTCATTCCGGGATGATTCCATTTAGATAAAAAATATTTTGATCGAAATAAATCACGACACACGAAAATGTTGCAATTTTTTAAGGTCAACTTTTCAATTTAGGCCGCAAGGCCAATATTAAGCTTGGGTAGGCCATTTGATTTGTGATAGATTTTCATATTTCTTTTTGCCTTTTGAGATTTTAAAAATGTCAAAAAATGTGTTATTTTGTTTATCCGATAGATTTACCGAAACGGCTGTAAAGTTACGGACAGTGAGGATGGGGTTAATTAAATATATGCTTTTATCAGCAGAAACAGGTGTAAATAAAATATGAAATAAATATTAAAATACTAATAAAAATTCTTAGTGGATTTTTGAGATTGCAGATAAATTAGATACAAATTAGGATTAATGAGTATAATCATTTAAATTTTAGGATAACCTAAAAATATGTAACCAATATTAAAATAATAATAAAAAATTCTTAGTGGATTTTTAAGATTGCAGGTAAATTAGAAACAAATTAGGATTAATGAGTATAATCATTTAAATTTTAGGATAACCTAAAAATATGTAACCAATATTAAAATAATAATAAAAAATTCTTAGTGGATTTTTAAGATTGCAGATAAATTAGATACAAATTAAGATTAATGAGTATAATCATTTAAATTTTAGGATAAGTTAAACCTTCGCATTTAATGACTTTTGACAACGATTAAGAAATATTAGATAATATACACGCAACACTCAGGAACAAAGAAGTTAACACATTTAGACATTCCCCCCCCCCCCTTAAGCACAAACTCAAACATGCTATTAGTACATATTTTCTTTAAATAATCTACAGATCACCTCATCTAAATTCCCCATCTAATATATGTTAGACAGGGAGGACCCCCTTCCACCCAATTAAATATTTCTCGAGTCAAATGCTAATATTGCTAATATACTATGGTTTGAATGTGGGTTGGATTAATAATATCCTTCTCTTAAAATATGACCAGTTATCTCTTCTAACCTAGCTCTATCAGCTGGGTTACCTAAATACTTCAGTATTACATATTCACATTTATTAATGAAAACCATCATCAAAATCAAAATCAGCCAAACTTTAGGAACTACAATATGTTGATTTTATGATAAAGATAAACCTCCCAAAAAATCATTAACAAATATTTTTTAAAGAATGATCAAATAAGATGGCAGATATTTACTAATTGCGTTCTTTTCTTCCTTCGTCAATAAATGATAAGTAAAAATGTTCAATAAAGACGCTGACAAGCGCAAATATTCTTTTATTTAATGGGACACCTCCCTGTCATCTCCCCCCCCCCCTTTAACCTTGTCAACCACGTCATACACACTACATTATTAAATGAGATTTAACAATTAAATCACGTCTAATGGTGTGAATAGAACTTTTAACCTTAAAAGATTCTGACGCGCCTTTATATTCTTGAAGCTGCAATAGCATCCCCCCCCCCCCCCCCCCGGTAGTTAAGGGAGGAACCCGCCCACTCCGGTATAAGAGGGCGTGGCAATTTAGTTGGGGTTTTGTCTAGCATTTTGAGTACCAACAATGCATCAGGATAGATTAGTTGATTAGACTACAAATAATGTTCAGACTAAAATAAATTTATCTTAAATTAAGAAGAATTTGATTTCAAGGTTAAGGATCCTGCTCCAGGTACACATTGACACACCTGCCAGGTTTCTTCTTATCATCCTTGGGTTTCTCGACGTTAATTTGGTCACAGTATGCATTCTTAGTTTCAGACTTCTCGTCAAGGTTGGATTTAAGGAAGCTTTGGTCTGAGCAGAACTGAGATGGGAGCTGCGATGATCTAATCTGAGGTGATTGGTATGATTGGAACTTTGAGAAGTCCAGTTTTGAATTGAACTGAGACGCTTCCATATCTGAATTGATCGGAGAAAAGCTCGGGTTTGAGGTGAGCCGGGATGAGTCCTGATCTGTAATGAGCTGAGAAGAGTCCTGGTCTGAATTGAGCTGAGGAGAGTCCTGGTCTGAATTGAGCTGGAAGGAGAGTCTATCCGTAGCAGCCTGAACCTTCTCCAGTTCCATAGTCATGGTTTCTAGCCTTCTCCTGCACACACACAACACTTAAAGTATTCAAGGTACCAAGAATATATCAAAGTTTAAAAACAGGTCGGATTTGTTTTGATTATCTTTATTTGAAAAATAAAACACGTCATTTATGATTGAATTATGATTTCTGAAGGAATTGAGTTTTTGCCACTAACTTATTTTCTCTAATCCCTATATCTTTGCAACCTGATGATAAAACCTTTTAAATTTAAAACTTAAGACATTTTGATCTAACAAAATTCATGGATTGAAATGTTAAACGTCCACGACATCAGGTTGCAAAGAAATAGGGATCATAAAATCAAGAGTTTGTGGCAAAAACTCAGTTCCACTATAAAGTTACAAGTATCCCTGAATAGTCTGTTCCTTTTAAAGCTTGTAAAACATAACTTATCGTGATTTTGGGGTTTTAAGATTAACATTTAGTTTGGGATCTACCGAACAATCTAATCATGTTTTGCGGTTTTATCAAACACCTTCAACTCCAGGTGATACATGAAGTTTTTATTGTGGGAGGAGGGAGGTTTTTAAATCTTTTTTAGATCTTACCTCAGATCTTTGACCAGATCTGTTGCTCCGACCAGTTTATCAGAATCTCCAGATTCTGTTGAAGCATCTTTCAAAAAACCATGAAATTTTGACTCTGGCACTTTGCGTCCACTGTGTGCATTAAGTGGAGATGTTCTTTCACATTCTTTGTCGTGATCAGATTTTGCTGGAAATGTGAAACATGTTTGGCTAGGTTCCCGTTTGCAAGAATCCTCGCCAAGGCCTAAATTTGATTCATATTTAGTCATGCTTGCCGAACTCATATTCCTAGTATCCGATCTGCCAATCATTGATAATTCTTCATTATCATTTAATTCATGGCCGCAGTCCTCCGTAGGTTTCAATCTTGGTTCTCTCATATCTTTATATCTTCTCTCCACTCCTTTCTTCGTTCTGATAGCTCGGGTAAGAGAAGGTATATTCTGATCTGTTGTCCGTTTTTGTTCCTTCAAATCTAGCTGAATCAGACTTGATTTATCCGTATTGTCCGGTGTTGATGGAGAACCATCAGATATTGAACCATCGTATCTTGCTTCAAAAAACTGGGACACGGTTTGGTGTGAAGCTTGATTTAGTGGTTGCTTAAGATCCTCTTTTTCCATAGTTTCTTTATTCTCCCATCTTGTCCTACGCAAGGACGGGCCAAATGGAGTTGAATCCGGAAGGAATGTATCCTTAGGCAAAGGTGGGGGCGTGAACTGCGGGGGTGGAGGTCGAAGCACCACGCCTTTTCCTGAACCTAACCCATAATCAACACTAGATGATCTGGATCTTCTAATGTGCCCAAGCAACTCATCTATTTCATGGGATGAAATTTTCTCCGTGCTCCCGTGCCTACTCCGAATCTCGGAGAGGGTTGATTCAACAAAGCTATGGTTTGCTCCAGGATCCTCGCTCCGAAATCGACCTCGAGAACCAGAACTTCTCAGCTCCGTTCTACCACGGTCAAACTTTTCCGTCCCACCCTTCTTCATTCTGACACCTCCCTCTCTACTCAGTGTACCATTAAAATTGGAAGAACAGGCGTAAATGGGATTGCATAGAATTCAAGGTTACATTCACATATACCTATACACAGATCTAGGAAAATTATTTGATTCATAAGAATTGACGCCGCAAACCTTCCCCTCTTAGAGCAATTTATTCTGTCCTATCATGATATATTTGAAAGCCATGAAATTATCTTTTTGTCTCCATATTAAGAATACTCTTTTGATAAGCCAAATTGAGTTGGCAATTTTTGAGATAAACCTGAACGAGTTTTTAGAACAACGAAGATTGGGGTTTATCTTGAATATTTTAAATTAGTGGATAGAGTGGTATTCTTCACTTAAAAACTAAAAAATGGTAAAAAATATAGTTTCACATTGAAATCACCATGTTATTAAAAACAAGTTATTTATGTTCATTGTGTACCCTGAATAGAGAGAGAGATAGTTCACATTAACACAAGGAGCAGGACGGATTCGCAATTTTCTGGGTACCCTGAGCAGGACGGATATTTAATATCTTGAGGCACCTTGAGCAAAAACGGGTTAAAATGAAACAGTCTGAGCACAGGGAATAGTGAAACTGATGCAAGCAGGGGATCTAGAATTCAATCTTACTCATAGTACTAATATACATTCTAAGGATGAATATAGGTGTCGTTGAAATATAACAATTGCCCAACCTTCCACAACCTTCCACCCACACGAATAGATTATCTTAATTATCTTGATTCTAAGATGTTTGTATAAAATTCTTTTTTTGGGTTTAAGATATCCCCCCTCCATCACATTTTATTTGGCAGATTTTCAATGTTCGATATTTTCCAATGTAAAAAATATTCGTATCTTTTTCAGGGAAAGCAGGTTTGATGCAAGAACACAAAAATAGATAGTGTGTGAGGCCAGTTAATAGTTACCTCACAGCAAATGTGTAAATGTTTAGACTTAGCTTATATATGTCTACATTTAGAGGATATTAAGAACTTTCGACAATTATGCAACTGTATGAAAAAAAGACCAAACATAATTAACGTTTGAACAGATTCGTAATTAACAATTAGCAAACCTGATTACTTCTCTAGATAATTAACTTGGGTAATAGACAAGAATAATTAATTGATAACAAAATAACCTTTTTTTAAATGTAAGTTTTTCAATGAATGAGAAAAAGAAAAGCAAAAGAACAAAGAAGAAGACTGAGAAAGAATGGGGGGGAGATATGAGTTTTAAAAAATAAAAAACGAACAAAGAGGAATTATTGGGACAGAAATGCGGCCAATAGGGTTAAATAAAACCAAAGAATTATCATTATTTTTCTGATGATAGGGTTAATAAAAGCAGAGAGATTTACTAAAATTAATTCAAGGTCCTGTTAACCGAATAAGAAAACCCTTTCTTAGAACAGTCCCATAACTTATTCTATACAACACATGTAAGAAGAAACGGTTCGGGAGAAAACATAATTTATCAATCTACAGAATGACAATCCATGGCGGTGACTTTTCACTTTTCTAAAAGGTGCTTGTGGGTTTCGTCCAAAAAGACGAAAAAATTTCGATTCGACAATATTTTCGCAGTTTTATTTAAGTAAAGGTTTTAAGAAAACTGCTGTGAATCATTTATGACACTATAATTCAAAATACTACGGTGACGACCTTCAAACGGAAAAATTAATTGTGAAGATTTTGTGGATATTTGTAAATGCATGAGTGTGGGGTTAGAGAGGGAGGGACCCGGGGGGGGGGAAGGTGTAGAAAGCACGTAACTGCAGTGGAATGCATTTTTAGACATTTGAATAGATTATCCAAAAATTCCAGGAGAAGGTTAATGTGAAAATATCAAACAGATAGAGATATTTATACATAAACTTGGGGCGTACATAACTATTAGAAAACATAATTATGAACAGTTTACACTGTGCACAAAACATATCATAATATTGAAGTATGAAAGCGGAGCGAAATAAAAGAACTTCCTTGTAAAAATATTTCTGCTTATGAAAGGAAACAGGCGGAGAAAGTCAAATGTTTAAGGACATCGTAAAAGTAACTAACAATATGTCTACCCTCAAATCCCTCTTTTTCTCCCTCCGTACATAAACATTGCTAAAAGATAACGTTAGCATTCCTTAGAACACTAGAGCTTAACAGTACTAGGAGTACTAGAAGTACAGGAGTTTTGGGGGTACTAGGAGAACCAGGAGTACCAAGAGTACAAGGTGAACCAGGAGTACCAGGAGTACCAAAAGTAACAGGAGTACCAGAGGTATCAGTAGTACCAGGAGTACCAGGAGCATCAGGATAACCTGGAGGACTAGTAGTACTAAGAGTACAGTTTAATATTATTGATACGCTATTCATCTAATGCATAGAATGAATCTATCTAATTTATTTAATCAAATTTGATTAACCTGTTAAAACGACCCAGCTTTTTATAAATTCAAAAATCATGTTTTTCCCTCAAAACGTCAATCCTAATTATGTGTTCCAAGAAGCGTGGCCTAGATATGATTCTACAGATTTCAAAAATTCAAAATATCTTTTCTTTACGACGTGTTGAGTAGCAATCTAGAAAAATCTACTCTCAACCGAAAACAAAGATGGATGAATTCTGGAGAAATCGATGACAAAGATGAGTTTACTTCCTTGGTAAAATACAGCTTTTAACTCAATTTTAGAATAATATTCTGGAATCACCCCGCCCCTCACTTTGTTCACAATCTGGCTAAAATGTTGTCAGAATAGAACTGTTAGGTTGGGACAAGAGGACAACATCTTGTCTGATGTTTACAGATTTAGAGATAGAGATATCGTTGTATGTATGTACTTAAAGTTATAAGTTCTAAAAAATAAATTAATTATTTCTAAGATTTATTTAATAATTCTCAATAAAAACATATTAAAAGTTCAGGTTTCCAAAGATTTGGGGCTACAAAATTATAAGATTTTTCAACTTTTTTAGCCCCCCCCCCCCCCATATATTCCATTTGTGTATTTGAGTGTGAATATACGCACCATATCAGACGCAAATCTAAATACTTTCATTTACAACGTTATCATTTTATACGGAGAAATCTACCATCCGCCTCGTGTTCATAAATATGGGTCATATTCGCTTTCTTGTAATAGCACCTCACAGACATATCTATAAATTTAAACAAATATCACTATTTCAGGAAAAGCTTCAAACTTAAACTTTCAAAAAATTATCAGTTAATTTAACAAAAAAACATTTTCCTCATCATCCCTGAAAATTTAACCATATCTAGTGAGAAATATCCCTCTGTATGATAGGAGAGACCAGGATGAGAAACTGTTATTAGAATTTGCAAGATGACGCGGTTTCAAGGGATATGCGGAGAAACATGATTTTACAGTTAATATAACCTGTGGCCGAATTTAAAGAATTTGAGCGGTGGTTTAAATTTAAGCCGCGGCTTAAATATGGTTGGTTCCACTTAAAATTGTATCAAATGTTTCAAGATTTAAGCCGGCGCTAAATTTAAACCGGTTTTTGGCGGATTTAAACCGCGGCTCAAATTCTTTAAATTCCATCTCAGGGCTTATGCATTTCAAAGAAAAACTAACTAGCCAATATTTTTCGATAGAACATTTTAAAAGAAGAATTTGCAAAGTTTTTTTCCTTTCTGAGATCAGAGATGGAATTTAAAGAATTTGAGCCGCGGTTTAAATCTGCCAAAACCCGGTTTAAATTAAGCGCCGGCTTAAATCTTGAAACATTTGATACAATTTTAAGTGGAACCAACCATATTTAAGCCGCGGCTTAAATTTAAACCGCCGCTCAAATTCTTTAAATTCGGCCACAGAATTATTTAACTTTAGCATTTCTTAATTTTATCCAGTCCGAGTCCCCCTCCCCCTTGATGTAAAAAATGTATATGATCTTTCTTTATTCAATTGACCCACCCTCAAGCCCTCCAGATTCGGTTCTTTGTAATTTAAATCCCCGGAGCATGAGTTCATGATTTAAATCCAAGCTTAAGTTGACTTTTTAGACATATCTGTTTAGAAAATATAGCACTTAAGCCGAGTTCTGGCACAATAAGTTCCAGGAATGTCCGTATTAAAAGATTATAAAAGTAGATGTTTATTTAAGACAGGTTCTATACTTGACTTATTCAAGTCCATAAGTCATCCACAATTCAACAAGATGAATAAGGCGGGAAATTTTTTGAAGAGAGATTTAATTGGTTTATCATAGAGTCTTGAAAATGAAAGTTACTGATTATTCAAAATTCGATCGAAATCCTAGAGTTTAAGGATGATCAAATTGTTTTACGAACCGTCTCTGGTGTAAAAATAAATTCAAATAATTGTATTTTTTAAGTTCACTGTTAAGAATTTCACCTTCAGTTTACAAAACATACCTATTCTTTTCACATTAGAAAAGATTCTAAAATAAAAACAAGAAAACAAATCCATCAAGTTTTCAGCGATTAACCTCGAAACTTCATGAATTGTTTTCGATACACAAAACAGTGGAATAAGACGAAGACGTTAAGATTATTTGAAATAGTAAAACTACTTGCTTTAAAACAAGAAATAAGCAATTTTTCTTCAAATTGTCGTCTTCCTATTCCAGTTGTATGAATCACACTTTAAAATGTTAGTTCTGAAAGAAATTCTATTCGACCTGAGCTAAAGTTCAAATAACAGTTTGACAAATTAAAAAGTGTCTGAGCATCAATATTAACTGCCAAGTTTTTTAAAAGAAAAATATGCTTTGAAAACTATTCAAGGGAACAAACTGCTGATAGGTATCTCTAGCTCCCCTTCATAAACAAATTTCAAAACACCTCGGAGAGAAAAAACTTGCATATTTGAGATTTATATTTTACAAATATTTAACAACTTTTGAAACTTGTAATTTTAGTGGCCGTTGAATTGAGCTTGAAAATAGTTGCTGAACGTATAATTTCCTGGTAAAAAGTTGCAGAGGTTTAATGCATACAAATTATGGACAATGGAATATCAGCGAAGATAGACAGATAAAAATAAAGCGAAGGATTGTCTAAGGAGAGGTTGAGGTAGACTGTAGAGGTGTATTTGTTTTAACAGTGGGAGAGACAACCGTTACACTTGGAACTTAAAAAAGTATTTCAAAGTGGAAAAGAAGTAAAAAATATCAGCATAAAATCATTTACGAACAATCCATGAATGAAAAAGTTTTTACAAAAATCATTGAAAAGAAAATTGAAATTGAAAATAAAAAAAACATAAATTAAAAGAGAAGTTCTTTAAAAATTAATAAATAAAAAAAATGTGCACAAAAAATCCATTGCTAAAAAGTTTTAAAAACCCAGTAAATCAAAGAAAACATATTGATTGAAAAAAGTGCTCAAAAATTCATGAATGGAAAAAAGTTCTTAAAATCCAACGAATGTAAAAAGTTTCCCAAAACTGAATGAATGAAATGTAACCCAATGAATAAATTTAATGAATGGGTCTGGGCCCAGGTTGAATGATTAAGATTGTTCTCTGATCAAGTCAAGAATAGACTAGGATCTTGTCAGATAAAATATATAGGCTTTAATCAGTCAAGATGCTTAACTATAAGCACAAGAGTGATTATATAGGGGGGGGGGGGGAGTACAGAGAGGTTGAATATGATCTATAAGAAGGATATTATGATTTTATCTAAATCCAGGGGTAAAAACTGTTTAAAAGAGATCTGTTCATAAAAAGAAAAATTAAGATGTGCAATTGTTTTAGGTCATATTAAAAAGAAAAAATGGAAGAACTATTTTAGAGTTCTGTGGCATGCTGGGAAAAAAATCGAATAACATTTTTTCATATTTTTACTTTTTCCAGCGCATTCATATCAGAATGAAAACAGAGCATATAATTTACAAACAGAATCTAAATTAAAATAACTTTTAAGAAGCGTAGTGGAAATAAATAAATCCCCGGAATGGTGAGTTAAGGGGGGGGGCAGTTTGATATAAAAATATGATTCTGCATGAAAAATGATATCTTAAAATTAAACGATGTTCCTACAGATCCTGTAGTTATCAGGCCAAGACAACGGTGATATGCTAATCTGCCTATTCAGGGAACCATTTGCAGATCAGATAATAGGCCTGTCATGACCTAGATAAAAACCCGCAGTTATATATTCTCTAGGCTCTTAACATTCTTTAAAACTGTATCATGATATAAAATTATGTAAAAGTCAGGACTTGCGTCGGAATTCATTCCGATAAGTTTTAAAACTTAACTATTCATTTAAACAATCTAAATTCATCCATTAAACTAATTTATGGAAATTAAATTTTACTCACTTCTAACAAAATGGGTTATTAAGATCTCAAAAGAAGAACTTGAAAATTTAAAAATTTCAACAAATAACAGATTTAAAGCTTATTAAGTAAGCAATAACCTAAAACTCTGGCATGAATGGAAAGTGTTGGGCGGAAAATAGTGGGGAGGGGGAAAACAAAAGAGTCCTGAAAGCATGGAATAAATAATGACAAGAAGAAATACCGGCACTTTATGTTTTACAGTATGTAGTAAACGTTTAAAATTTTCTTGCGCCAACTCTTCTGACCTTTCCTTCTTATACTCATTTTACATAAGAAAACTAGACGTGTCTTCTCTACCCTTTCTGTGTCGTAATACAGTCATCCATCTTTAACAACATTCTTTTCTTATTTTTCAACATTTTTCCTCGTTCTCGGATAAATTTTTTAAATGCTCCTAACTCACATAGATTCAGCCTGCTTATAAACATCCTCATCAATTTTAAGACAGGGTCGACTTTGAAGTGGCGCAACGCCTTGGGCTTAGCTGTTACCGCTCTAACTTTCTTATGCTTTTCTGTAGCCCTTTAAATGTACATTTTAGCACTTTACAGGACTTGTTGGCAAAATTCTCATTGATTTTTGATAGAGAGCGTGAAACCTTAAAATCACAGTGAACTATATCGTGATGATTTAGTATTTAGATTATTTGGATTTATCCACTATAACTAACGTCATAACCCCCCCCCCCCCCCCCGTCACCAACCTCCCAAAAAACACTTAACCTTGAACCACTGGACAAATTACAGTTATCTCTTAATGTAAATTTTGTGGAATGTAAAGGATACACCAAATATATGACAAAGGGTGTTCACATCTAATAAAAATGTATTATCTAAATAAAGCCTATTGTGATTTGTAATTGTGATTTGAATTGCGCCATTTTTGGTTGAAATAGAAAAAGTATTACAGGAGTTAATATATGAATTTAAATAAATGTTTCATTACTGCATCACAAAGAATTGAATAAAAGGGGGGGGGCGCTGATATAGATATACCCCGGCTAAGTTATGTGAATGTAATATCTGAGAAAGTTCGGAATTCCCCTGTTTCCTCCCCAGATACATAAACCCAGCCAGACATATAATTAGGAAAAGCAGGAACACAGGGAGAAAGTATCTTGTTAATTTTAAGCCCGATGTAACCCAATCGGAAACACCCTTTTTAACAAAACCATTTTTTAAGAAAAAAAATCTTAATGTTTATTACTGTTTTTGCTAAACCTGTTGACTGTTTATGTAGAATGTACATGGAACAAATGTATAAATAATGATTAGATTTGAGTACAAAAACTTTGCATTTCAGTCACGACCTTATTGTAAATTAAACGATTTTTTTGCGACTGTGTACCATGACATATCTGTATGTATGAGAGGTAAAACATGCGTCTCATTACCATACCTAACCTTAACCCTCCAGCATACCTAATTATATAATCATGCTAAATGTTAAGAACCCTAGTTGTGCATACCTTGAAAACTAGTCAATTCATCAAATAATCTATTTTTGTTAATTCACTGATACAGTGTTAATGGATCTAATAATCTTGTTATGCTTGGGATAACCGGTTCCTCTGTATACATTCATCGGGAGTGGATTGACCGGAAACTGGATTAGTTGTATTCTTAACTCACGAGGTTTAAACAAAATATTCAGTGAATGAATCTCTCCGCCTTTGCCCGGGGGAGGGAGGAATTCGTTCAAAAAAATCTGAGCAGTCTGAACCAGTAGAGGCTCGATGAAAATATCCTCGACCGTTTCTCCGTCCCTCTGCAGCGCGTCTTGTCACATCTAAAAAGTGTGCAAGCCGGTCTTGGGAACTCCCCAGGTTATTATCCGACCCAGAGCTAGATTTAACTGGTTGGAACCCTTGTCTGGACTGTGCTGCTCCTGGTACCCAACTAGATGCTTCAGGTTGACTTGTTCCTAAACTACGTTCCCAAAAGTTAGCAAGCTTGGTTCTATTATTGCTTAACACTTCTATATTGGTTCTGGGGGACGGTGTAGGAGAAAGACTAGCAACTTTATCTTCAAACAGCGGACAACCACTGTCGGAGCTATTAGAACTGGAATGTCTGTAGAATTGAGGACGTGGTGCGGGGGGAGGGGGTGTATTAGGTCCTGGGGAATAGGAAGTTGACCCACACAGTAAACTGTCTCTATTTGCATTCTTGATTTTACTCTCACTATTTCTCAGCCTTGCCTCCGAGGGATTCTGACCTGGTAATTCTGAATGTTTGAACTCCGGAGACTTTCCTTCAAAATTAAGAGAAAATTCATTTTTGGGTAGAGTAAGAATCTGAGATATTTGTTGGTGCGTAAACTGCTGCTGGGACTGACCACAGGCCGGTGACCTCACCACTGAGTTCACACCTCGTACAGGTAGAGTGTGACCCGTTGATTGCAATTTTCCCTCCTCGGGTGATAAACGACCTGTCGGACTAGACGGTAGGTCATACATCAATAGTTGACTCAGAGGCCTTCGAGAAAGTGCGGGAGACGGAGCTGAGCTTAACTCAGGTAGATAATCGGACATGGGGCTGGCCAAGGATAATCTTGAGTCTCGTCCAACATCGTCATAATTTTTACGTCTTGAATATGATCCTAGGTCGTTATATGCACTGTTTCTTGAATACCTGTCATAGTCGTCCTGACGGGAGTAACTGTTGGATCCATACTTGCTCTTCTCTCCATCATCATAACTTGTATTACTTTTAGTCCTGGAGTAAGAATAGATACTTTGTCTTGAGCTTCTTCCGTCGTAGCTTCCGTCACTTTTTGTTCTGATATACTTACTGATAGTTCTACTGATAGCTCTCACTGCTTCCTCTTTCTCATCCGAGACAGGAGTCATGGGTGGAAGTTCTAGCTCTGCTTCCAGGTCCTGCATGAAGGAGCTCAACCTTGAGTTGTATCTTGATTTAGACGACCCTCTCGTCTCCTGATCCAAAGTGTTTGGGTCATCGATATTCTCCTCCAGGGAAATGCATTTTTCTGACGAATCTTGATTATTTAGATTATTTAAATCATCTGCTGCCGAGTTAGGTCGATACATTTCTTTCTCATTTGCAACTACAGTCTTCCTACCCTCGAGGTCGAGATCACAAAGCTCAGACAAATCATGATCGTCGCTGTAGAAGCTCTCACTGATCACTGACACAAGATCATCATAGCTTAGATCTTCAGGTATATGCTCATCCCACTCCTCCCAATCCAGATTCTTCAACTCAGAATCATCACAATCAAAATCTTCGTTTAATAGATCTGCAACTGTACTGCAGACGGACATACGTCTACTCTCTGGACTTGAATTCCCATCTTTGACAAAGGCTGGTCCATAGCAGTGTTGGGGAGGAGGGAAGGGAAGAGGAGTACTGTTGAAGAAACTCATGTTAGTTAAATCTTTACTGGAAACTGTTCCAGCAGAAGAACGTCCTTTGCTCGACTTCTTTTTCTTCAAATAGTTTTTGAGGAAGAGGAGTCCTGATCCTGATACTGAAGAAACCACACTTACAGAACTCTTAGTAGATATACTCTGATTATCATCACAGGAGGAATCATATCTATGTTTGTCACATCTATGATTTTTGTCTTTCAAATCTTCTCCGGTAGAAAATCTTTGTTCTAAACTCCTTAAACCCGGTTTTTGATCGCTCCCTGATCCTGCGGAGCGAACGGTTCAATATCAGAATATTCAAATAGAGAGTCTTGTAGAGATTAAGGTTCAGATAAAATTTACATATGAAATGATAAGATGGATTTAAGACGGAGTACAATAGAGCCCTTCTCTTGTATTCAAGCCATGCCTTTATACTTACTCAATGTAGCCTATGGTTAAACATGATAAAAATATACAAACCTTGTAAAGAGATAAGTGGCGACATTAAACTCTTTTATTCCCGCACCATTTTTCTTTGACAAAACGATTATCGCAAGAATAAACATAAACTCTCAAAACCCCGAGATTTCAAAATGTGGTCTGCCTGTGATTTTAAGTAACTGTGTATTACAGGAACTAACTAAATTCCAAACGTCAGAATAATTTTAAGGGAGAAACAAAAAGTATTCATTTTTGTGCACTAGACAATTTGTATTTTTTGTTTGACAAAAGGCTAAAAAAATATTAGTTAAAAGATGGGGTTAAAGTGTACACTTATATCCCATCTTTTTCAAACTCCCTGTAACATCATTTGTATAATACTAATGTCACATAACACAGATGTTATGCTAAACCCCTTGACATTTCCCTCGCTACATTTAATAGGTAAAACTTCAAGATACGGAATTTAGTTTTCAGTTTTCCCTAACTCCGAATATTAGTTCAGGACTTGGTAAACAAGAAAATACGGACAGTTTACTTTTTAATTTCATGCATCGACTCAAATAATTATATTCTTCTTATGTCTCTTTATGAAATTTTCTTTGGTTAATTCTGTGATTTGTGAAGTACAACCTTAGAAATGCATTTTGTTTAAATAATTAATGTAATTAATTGAGAGACCCCCCCCCCCAAGATGAGCACGCCCGATTCACACCTGTGCCCCTAAAAACCTTATCTGATCAAAAATGTGGAAAATTGTTTTATTTTGATAATTTCTCTATTGTTTCTGAAGGAAGAAATGCGCGTGTCACTTTTGAAAAGAAACCACAAATGAAAAAACAGTTTTCAAAAACAAAAAACATGGAAATTTAGTTAATACTATATCAGACATAGCTTTTAAGGGTACCGTTGTGCATCGAAAATGCCACATTAATAAAGAGTCGAGGGTCACGTGAAATTACGGTTTCAGCCCATTTAATGTTATAATTCTGAAAGAGATTGTGTAACTAACACTGAATGAATGTAAATGGTATGGCATATAAATGTAAATATTTACATTCAAACATTCAAAAATTAAATCGAATTAAAGAGTATGCTTCTAACAAATAAAATAAGTGACAAGTGATCAACTATAATAAAAACTACTGGCTTACTGCATGCAATAACAAAGTCCTGAACTAAAAAAAGAATTATCCAAATAAGAAAAAAAAACACAGAAAAAAATATCTCCCAAAATTTCTTAAATATTTAATTTTATTACTCCTAATCATACCGAGTTCGTAAATCTTGATGCTTATTTAAAAAATATATAAATTTTACCATTAACAAATATATCAGGCTTAGAAATATGCTAAGCAGATAAACAAGCTGATATTGAACCGTGACCTTTTGTAGAGCTGACCGATAATGCAGCCCGGGTATTCAAAGAGTCGGACACAAGACGGTCAATCAGTACTTCACGCCGGAACCGATCTTCACACTCCCGACAACCGTCCCCTTTCCGTTGGACAAATTTCCGAAAGAAATCGATGCCAGAACCGGAAACAGTACTGCAGGGAACAAGATTTAGTATTTTATGATGAGATGGCGGTTTGAAACCGTTCGACGCCCTTCCTTTCATTTAATAAATATATCTTCATGAATGAAAAGTTTTGTGTATAAAAAAATATATGGTCTTGAAACTACTTTTAACCCAATATTTTGAATTCATTCTCGACCACAAACTGGTTAAAACTCATTATTTAAACATTTCTACCCCGAAAATATATAATTTATAAACCACTGTATAATGATTACCAACTATTGGGGTTTATGTATTCGTATTTAGACAAAATTATATTCAGTAAATTTATATTTCCTATTTTATGTTTAAAATAGTGGAAACCCTTAAAGTAAGTATTTATCTTGGACAGAATTAATTATTTTTTCTTATGCTTCATAAATATCAATTAGGCAAGATTTGAACAGAAGGAATTCAGGCCAAATCTCTCATTTCCTACAATCCATTAATGTTCCAAAGAATGCTATGTAAATATCGAGCAGATTTTATGTATTCAAAGTAACTGTAAGTGTAAATTCAAATTGCTATGATGGCAATGGTATCTAAAAACTTTTATATGAACAAAAACGTTGAAGATATTGTGTTTTTTTAAGGCTGTAACGTGTTTAATTCTG
Organism: Eurytemora carolleeae; assembly: GCF_000591075.1. Classification (NCBI taxonomy): domain Eukaryota; kingdom Metazoa; phylum Arthropoda; class Copepoda; order Calanoida; family Temoridae; genus Eurytemora; species Eurytemora carolleeae. Next base: position 128,544 of record NW_019396042.1, read on the forward strand.
ATTATTTATATATATATATATAAGAAATGCGCAAGTCACTTTTTTAAAGAAACCACAATTGAAAAAATAGTTTTTAAAGTTATAAATATTGATATATATATAATTCATAATTTAGCAGACAAAGCTTCTAAGGTGAATTTCGAGTGTTGCCATTTTTGCACGGAGAGTCACTTGAAATTACGCTTACAGTCCCTTTAACCATCCTCATTACCAAACTAAAATTCTATAATTGTTATAATCTTATTGTGTTTATTTAACCAAAATATGAAATAATAAGCTTTTAGGGCGCTTCGCGTCAGTCTTCTGTTTTAATTTTGAACATGTTCTCTTTGTATAAATTGTAAAAAAACAAAACAAAATTTCGCGAATGTTATTGAAAAATTTGTGGATTTTCAAAATTTTCAAAAATCGAATTTTGTAAATTTTTGAAAATTCGATCATCCATAAACCTTCCCTGGGTCACGTGAGGTCCCATAAAAAATTGGGCCCGAAAGGTCGGTCTAGCCGGTTTGAAGTTTACTGGATACAAAAAAACAGACAGACAAGCAAAGTATTTATATAGATGAATGAACGCGGTCTTGTTTGAAGGAAACCAATCATATTTTGATCTATCATTAAACTTCATAAACCTTTAAGTTGGTATAATTTTAATCAGTTTCAGTATTTTAATCATAAACCCTTACTCATCACTTAACAAAGATTAAGATGTAAGCTTGGATGGGTAAAGATCATAGATCCTTGAATATGCAAGAATATGCTCAAACATATTAGTGTGTCAATCTGATGCCTAGAAGCGTTTATGCCTGAATTTAGCCTGAAGGTCCTTAGTATATTTTTAACTATCTTTGTGTGACAAAGTTTTCAGAGTCTTTTTTCAGCATAAAACACCCCCCTCCCTCCCCCACCGCGAGGCAACTCCACACCTTTAATCCTAAGTTCATAATGATTTTCACTTTATATTAGGCCCCTGCTTAAATTAGTCTTGGAATTAGAAGTAGGAGTTTAGACTTGAGTTGGAGTTGAATTTGAAAATTCAAGGGAGGAATTATTCATATTGCGAACATTAAACATACAAATTCAAAGTTTTTACAAACTGTCCGATTTCATGATCTTTTAAAATTAAATCCTTTTCCCTGACAGATTGTATATCATCATCTTGCTCCATGTTTCCATTGTTTAACATTCTTCCTGAGAGTTTTCTCGTGAGCCTGTTAGCTTGCTCCGAACCCTGACTCTCATCCTCACACTTCTTTCTTCTTAGTTCTCTTCGTCTATGTTCAGCTCCGGGTTGGGTAGGTTTCACTGATACTGGGTTCGGATCCCGACTGCTGAGCTGTGATCTTGAATCCGCAAGGTTAGTTTCATCACAGGCTTTCCAACTTTTTGTCGCAGTTTTTACTTGTTCATTGATACCTGGATTCCTATGCAACACTTATATATAAGAAAAAATATTAAGTTTAATCTTGGATAATATCGGAGAAAACTAATTTGCACAAAATTAGATTTACATGATAAAACACTTTTCCCCTTTAGCTTACCCTTTTCCCTCGGAAAGTGATTTATCAACTCAAAAAAAGTACATTTTTATTTAGCTGAGGAGGGGGGGGGGGATCCTTATGAGGATAGATTTAATTACATAATAAGCATTATGATGATTTGCTTACTAGTTTAACCCATTTCTTTAATCAATATGTTGACTTATATTTTACAAAAGAAATCTGAACATTTTCTTTAAATTGATCATTTACGACAATTTTCTGATAGAATTTAGCACTATTACTCCCCCCTCCCTGATTTCCTAACAAGTCTTTGACCTTCTTGCCATTTTTATTTACGCCGTCTCATATTCCCTTATTTGCATCACTTTCGTTTTTCAAATGCTGTAATCTGTGACAAACTTTTAAAACATCAGCAAAAAGGAATTAAAAACTTAATTGTTACTCAAAATGTAAAAAAAGGAAATGAGTTTTTGCCACAAACTTAAATTCTCTAATCCCTAGATCTTTGCTGCCTGATGGTGTAAGGAAATGAGTCTTTCCTGCAAACTCAAATGTTCTAATTCCTTGCAACCTGATGTTGAGTAAACCTTTGATATTTCAAACTTACGACTATTTGATCTAACGGAATTTATAGTTTGAAATATCGGTCTAAAACTTTGGGTTGCAAAGATAAAGGGATCAGAGTTTATGGCAAACTCAATTCCTTAATAAGCACTTGATCCGCTTTCAGAATATTAATTCTGTTCCAATAAAAAATCTAATTTTGGAAATTATGACAGTTCTATTTAATATCTATAAGCATCCCTTGATTCTGGAGAAAGTCCTCTGGACGGAGGTTCAGTGGATCTGAGAGATCTATGTCTGGAGGATATGTCACTCTCACAAACCGTCCCAGTGCTCCGAACACTGCCTTCACTAGAACTCAGGCTGGTAGACCGGGATCGGAAAAGAGAATATTCGTCTCCGAACTCGGGAGAACCAGGACTAGGAGAAAAATGGAAACAGGAAGTTTTCTCAATTGAATCCAATCCTCTATTTAATTTAGCATTTCTGTCCGCTCTGCTAGAAGATGAAAGTATAGGACTGGTGTAGGGATAGTTTTCTATATCTGGACACAACCTAAAACTGTTAAACCCCTCACCATGGCATGCAATATAACCATCACCAAAATTCTTACTAGACATGATAATTGGTCCCACCTTTCTGCAGATAAAATTGTTGTTAAACTTCTCCTTCTTGGAGCAGGTTCTGGCCGAACCTCGGCAGTCTGGGGTAAAGAGATCTTTCTAGATGCAGGGATAGGTCTCACAACCGATTCTCTGGGTCCTCCGGTGACAGAGGAGAACTCACAATGTGTTTTAACGGTGGAATACCGTCGTATCTTTATATGCGTCCAGGTATCATCCACATCAGTACTAGCAGAGAATGCAGTAGCTTGAGAAAAACTATGAATGGACTGGGTTGATCTATCCGGAGAAGTAAACCTGGCTGTTCCTGTTCTAGCTTGAAACCGTTGTTCCAAAGATATCCTTCTCTGTCTGAGAACGGAGGAAGATTTATCAGAAGATTCAACACTATCCGTGGAACCGCTGAGATTAGAAGATAGAGAAGATGTTGAAGATTCGGTTTCAGGAGAAGCTCGGTTTTTAGAATCTGTGTTCTGTTCATGTATATTGTTTAATATTTCAACACTCAACCTTCTTGAATTTTTCCTTGGATTATGCTCAAGATTCACTTTAAATATCTTCTCCGCAAAGTAAGGTTTGGTGTTATGATTTTCATCAGGAATCCGAGAGTTAAAATTTGACTCACTTTTAGAAGCTCTAAATGTTTTTAAAATGTCTGTACTTTTTAGGGGAGACGCGTCTCTTAAAATGTCTCTTGATTTGCCTGGTGAAATGTTTCTGCTTGTCTTTCTATTTGGAGAGGGTGAGCTCTGCCGATTAAGATCAAATTGTTTAAGCGGAGAACCACTCCTGGATTGAGCAAATCTCTCCCTGGCACTGGTTACTGTTTCGTCAGATGTAAGTTTGGCGGATTTAGCTGGTGAATGTTCTCTAATCCTGGTAGGTTTGCCAGGACCTATTGTTATATAGGTTTTAGCAACGGGTTCCTCGTTGGAACCTCGGATCCTGGTTCCAGACACACTCCTTGTTCTTCGTTTGCTCCAAGAGCTGAACAAATCTGGTTCGATGTTCTCTTTTGAAGGAGAAGAGCATCTTCCTGTTCCTAGGATGAAACCGTTCTCTGATCTGCTCCGAGATGTATCTCTCTGTCTGATTGGACTGTAACTATGAAAGCTCTGCCTACTACTGAAGCTGTCGAACTTGCTGCCTAAGCTTCTATCCCTTTCCTTTTCCCGCTCTTTCTCCTTTTGCGCCAGCTTTCTCTCCACGAGCCTCTGAACTGCAGATTGACGAGTTCTGTCTCGAGATCTATGAAAACCTCCGCTTACGCTTCCAAAAGACGGGCAACTTGTTTTCCGCTTTGGAAGATCATGGTTCAAATATGTTTCTACTCCAACAGTATACCGCCCTTGCTCGTACTTAGCTGTGTACAGAGGTCTCGGAGGTTTACTGGAGTTCATGTCAAATTCATCCTCCTTCTCTACCGGGATAATTCTCCGGTATGCATGAGGACTGTTTGGAACAGGCATCTTTAAAATATCTCCATGTACTGCTAAGGTGTGAGAGAACCTGTAATCAGGCAACAATCGCCCCCTCGTCAATAAAAACTGCTATATTTCAAGACCTGGTGTGACGGGAAACATCAAGACACAGCAGGAAAAAATTCTTATCCCACAAAAAGCGAAACTATCGTTATTTATTATGGTCGGTTGGTTCAATGCTTTAAAGAGCTGGTTTAGAACTTATCTCTGGGTCTAGGGTTGAACAACTGAGCTAGATTTAAGCTCTAGTATCACTGAGGATGACTAAACTGTAACTAAGAATTGGCATGAGAGGATGTGTAGGAGCCGGGTATCTTGTATCCGTATTGTTTTCATCGACAGGTTTAAGATAGACTCCAGAGTTCCGTAACAAGATCTTTTTATCTTTCCTCTCTTAAACACCGTCCTGATTAATTTCCAGTTTTGATAAATATATCTTTAAAAAGTCACAACAATCGAGGATTATTAACGTAAACCTGATAAAGCATTTTAAGGAGACAAAAAATATCCCAAGTCTAAACTAAAATCGGTTTAAAAGCTATAATGAGGAAGCTAAACATTGTAAGATTTCATTTCCAACTTATTTCCAAGACTAGTGTTTATATTTCTGAAGTAAAAGAAACTGTAATAAAACCATCTTTCATTTTAAGTTTAAGCTCTATTGCAAGAATCAACTACTCCACCAAATCCAACCTATCACGCTGTCTTCACCCTTCTGACGTCATTTAGCTGAAAAAGACAATTTGAAAGGTGGGCCAAGGAGTGCAGGTGGAACATAGAATATAAATATATAGATACAGAGTTGATACAGCCTTAAGGATGCCTAAAATACGCATCCTTATAATTAATCTTGTCTAGTATGTAAAGATAGAACGCCCCCCCCCCCGGACTCCTCCCCTTAAACCTCATAATTATTTGACTTGAGATTAAGTCGTCTCATTCTTTTGTATTGTATGGTTTTGACGCTGCTGCATGAATTAACTTGACTAAAAAGTTCACAATTGTTTTGAACATTTATAAAAACAGACTGAATAATACAACAAATATAACTGGTTGATGAATGAACTAAATAATAATATCATGTCTGTGGTTGATTTAGCTAGACTAGAGATTTATAAAGCTGGGATATCAAATAAGTCAACAAACATTGAAGATTTGTAGGCTTAAGTTTAATTCAGTTATGAAATTTTAACGGTTGAAAACCTTTATAAGGATACACTAGTCATTTTGAGAATTCAACCCCTTTTCTTTGGTCGGACTCGGAACTCTCATTTCATTTACGCTTAAGTCAACCCTACTCCATCAAACCTACAACCTCAAACCTACTACCTTAAACCTACTCACTCAAAATTACTCCCTCAAACCTACTCCCTCAACCCTACTCCGTCAAATCTACTGCCTCAACCCTACACCTGCAAACATACTCCCTCAACCCTACTCCGTCAAATCTATTGTCTGAACCCTACACCTGCAAACCTACTCCCTCAACCCTACTCCGTCAAATCTACAGTCTCAACCCTATACCTTCAAACCTACTCCTTCAACCCTACTCCGTAAAATCTTCTGTCTCAACTCTACACCTTCAAACCTACTCCGTCGCATCTACTGTCTCAACCCTACACCTTCAAACCTACTGCCAAGTAACCCCTCCTCCCTCCCCTCCCAAATTCAAGTTAAAGCGTGGTAAGGAATTTGTGCAATCTATATATTTGAAATGAAAAGTAAACAAAAAAGTAACATGTTGACAGAACATAATACAAAAAGCGTAAAATACTTCTCATTTCTATTAAGCTAAGTATATTTAAATGTAGATTGTGGATTGTAGGTGTATCTACAAATCCTTTCAATCTTAAGAGTATTTGCAGTTGCCTTCCCCCCCCCTCCCCCACCTTTACTGGACTCTTCCCAACAAATATTTGAAGAAAAAAACTGGAATTTTTTAAAATGATCAATCACAACACAACAGTTTTTTTAAAAATTCATTTTTCAATTTGGATGACAACCGCCAGTTCCAAATTTAGGAAAGCTCAGCTATGTTCAAAAATTTTCTATAAAAATGAACGAATGATTAAAAACTCTAAAATTAAAAAATATTTTATATAAGCCTTCTAAATTTCGAGCATCAGAAAGAAATGAGAAATTGATGATAAATTTCCAGCTTACGGTAAAATTTAACTTTCAATATTTTGGAACCTTAGATAACTAATTCCTAAGATATTGCAATGGAAAAATTTGAATATCAAATATAGTATTTTTCAAATCATGGATATTATTTTCATAAGCTGAAGAAAATTTCATTTCATTAATGAAAATTTGTATCATCCCAACTGCAGCCTTAAGAGGGGTAATTAAGGAGAAGTATAATTAAAATATTTTTATAACTCTGTCTGATTACCTTGTAAATGAATTCAATAAAAAGTCAAATATAAAGACAAAAAAGGTTTTACAAGTTGAGCAGTGAGCAGTGTGTTGGGCTGAAACAAAATCAATTAAATTGTAAAATTGTATTTGGACAAAGTCAAGGTCGGTATGTTAAATATAAGGTATTTGAGTTGAACACCTAACCAGGGATGAATCGGGACAAATTTTTTTAAAATTATATTCCCAAAAAAATTTATTTAAAAAACAACTTAATTATTTGAATTTATAAATCGGAATGGTTTATCCCTGGCAGTATAGCCTGAGGCAAAGATCTGATGAAAAATTAAGTAGATAGAATCTCATTTAGAGTTTTGAACATATCTTTGTACACCAGAAACTACAGTTTACAGTGTGCAGTACCGTACAGTGGCCACAAAAACATTATTTAAATTTTGATTGATTTCAAAAAGTATTCTGCCCATTAGAATCTAGACACGATCAGAGCACTTGGAAATGCTATGGGTCACCCTGTAGGTATCATGATTCCGATTAATAAGATTTGACTTGAAAAATATCTTTGACAAGTATTTAAATCTTATAATAGAACTTCGGAGCTAGCATAATGAATATTCATCAAACAAGTCTATAGAACCAGAATATACATCTATAGAACCAGAATATACATCTATAGAACCAGAATATACATCTATAGAACCAGAATATACATCTATAGAACCAGAATATACATCTATAGAACCAGAATATACATCTACAGAACCAGAATATACATCTACAGAACCAGAATATACATCTATAGAACCAGAATATACATCTATAGAACCAGAATATACATCTATAGAACCAGAATATACATCTAAAGAACCAGAATATACATCTATAGAACCGAACAAGATTATAAATCTATAGAAACAAAATATATATCTATAGATCCAGAATATTCTCTTGATAACCATATATAGATCTGTAAAACCTTAATATACATCTGAAAAATCAGAATATACATAAATGATTAGATTTAATTTTACTTGATCAATAGAACCAGAATTTACATCTATATAACCAGAATATTCTCTTAAGAAACAGAATATACATCTATAGAACCAGAATATACATCTATAAAACCAGAATATACATCTTTAGAACCAGAATAAACATATATAGAACAAGAATATTCATCTAAAGAACAAGAATTTACATCTATATAACATGATTATATAATATATATACATATATAGAAACAGAATATACATCTGAAGCAGTGCTTAGGATACATTTAGTTTTGATACGGATCCGGATCCTGGATCCACACTGGAAAAAATGGACCCGGATACAGGTTATTTCTTATTTTTTCGCTTATTTTTTTGCTAAAACTTAATGAATCATTCAGAAATCAGGAAATTTTGCCCCTCTGATTCGGATCCGTGGATCCGCTTATTTTTGCGGATCCGGATCCAGATCCTTGAAACCAAAATCTTGCGGATCCAAAGGATCAGGATCCAAAGCACTGCTTATAAAAAATCAGAATATACATCTGAAGAAACAAAATATACATCTTTAGAACCAGCGAAGAACCAGAAATTAGTTTCAATGGATCAAAATTTAACAATTTACGCTGCATGTACTCTGAGTACGCTGCATGTACTCTGAAAACTGTACATACACTGTGAGTAAAATATTGAGGTCACAGTACACAGTCACCTGTGAAGATAAATATAATTTTAACACATTTGCCAATAAAAAGTTGCCAAAAGTCAACTTTTTGCCGGCGGAGTATTTTTATTTCAATCCATTCATTGCTAAGTCCTTGAGACATCTATGTATGTAGACAAAAACAGTGTTCCGACAAATTCAGATCGTAAATTACATACTTTTCTTAACAATTAACGATCAATTTAGGCAACGGGGACAAAGGAATCGTTGTTACAAATTAAAAAACTCCCAACGAAAAATTTAGGCTGGAAAATCTTGACAAAAATCTAAAAAAATGAATACACAAAAAAATTGAATCGGAAGTTAAAAATTAATGAAAGGAGAGGAATAACGTTTATTGAATTGTTTAAAAGTGAAAAATAAGAAATGTTGTGTGTGCTGCAGCAGACAACGGTCGATAACGGGGCGTAGGCGGTCATTACGGTAATCTACAAACACACATAAAAATACGTTAATACTTAACCCCCCCCCCCAAAAAAAAAAAATACAACAATAAATCTTGACCAAGAGACAAAATGAAAAATTTAAAAAAAAAATTGGGGGTGACAATAAGAAAACCAGCTTGGGGATAGAAAATCAATCCAAGCAAATTTTTACCGACAGACATTTTCACTTTAGGATTCATTTTATTAATTAACGAGAAAGGTTTGCATTATTCTAATTATTCCTGCACTTATCAGAAATTCAGAGACATATTTTTCAATATTTTTATTAGGTCTACGTCTAAGGTAAAAAAAATGGAATGAGAAAAGGGAGTTAAATATAAAATGTAAGGAGAACAAAACTTTTAGACAGGCAACCGAAAAATGTTGGCCTAAAAAATTCAACTAATTTCTTTTAGAATTTCAATTCCCCAAGATGAGTATTTGACCAGAGAAAAATATAAAATCAAAAACGTTGAAATTAAATTTATTTTAATTTATGAAATGTACATTTCCCTTTAAGATATGTCAGTGTGTAAGATTGTATAGTGGGCTACCGAGTAAAAAGAGGAAAATGTAAAAGATTGTATAAAATGTATGATTCTGATTATGCCTGCCTAATCAGCCTGGGGATGTTAGATTAATCAAATCAATCACAACTGGAAATTACCCTAAGCAATATTGGAAATTTTCTCCTTTAAACTTCTTGTTTTATTATCTTTCAGAACTAATCTTGAAGTTTGGATTGAATATATTTGATACACTTGAACCTAGAGGGTCCCTATCACTGACTCACTAAATGACTACAGGATACTGGAGACACAGGAGCAAGGTTGAATTAAGAAGTTTTAATATCGGAGCTAATAATATTCCTCCGGAGTACTCAGCTTCTTAATTTTGTGCTCTGAGAGCAGTAACTATAGAGCAGGTTTGCTCCGAGTTGGATGAATTGCAGAGTGAGTAAGATTTCAGTCTGCCTTCATCTACTGCCAGAACACAACTGTAGGCTTAGTTCAGAGATCAGACAAGGGAGGAGGGTAATACAACCACCTGGTCCCTAGACATACCCATAAACCAAAAATGGGCCCTGGACGGACCCAAATAATTTTTGCAATTTTAGTTGAATTAAGGCATTTAACAATCAATAAGCGTGGTACGGAATTTTAGTTAGTACGATCTAGCATGCAAATAATTGTAGTCAATAAATAAACATGTTTCATGTAAAAAATAATAAAGGCGACAATATCAAATGCGTAGTAGTAATTTCTTAAGAACTTTTATTTTTCAAGTAATAATTTAGGTTAACATATAACACTAAGCATTGAAAATATCAGTAAAACGTTTAAGTTTATGCTGATTGAAAATGGATAGCAAAATGGATGACAAGAAATTTTGTTCAATTATCTTAAACTTTAAAATACTGTTTAAATTTTTAACCGGGATATAAACATTAAACACCTTTATTTCTACCCTGGGACAATTAATTTAAAATTACATGATACAGATGCAGTTATTCAGCTCAATGCCAAGAAAAACTCGTGCACCAATTAAGATTACTAAATCATTCAGAAAAAAATTAAATCGCAAAATCAAAAAACTATTTAAAGGTTTCTTTCATCAATCAGGATAATAAGAAATAGAAACAGATGAAATAACTGAAATCACTAACAAAGACTTTCCTTCAATATAACACTAAAAATACAAACACATGGACAAAAAATTAACTATCGTTTTTGTAAATGTAGGAAATGCAAAGAAAAGGAGTCCATTTTCTTTGTTAAAAATCTTTAATTTGGTATATCAAACTTTTTAGAGCCTTCTCTTATACGTAGAAATGAAATTACAATAGTTTTTACGAGATCCCAAACCATTTTTTATTAAATACTTGATACAAAGACTTTATCATAGATTTTGTACAAAAGTGATCTAAATCAAGTGCATTTAAGATAACACTTAGATCTGCGTTAAATTTCACAATGCATTACAAACTTAGAGGGAGAGACCGACTATATAACATATTTGAACTAAGAAAGCAGTATTGTAGAGAAAAACCTTAGGATTAATTTAACACCAATAAGACATTTTTACGCTGTACAATTCTAAAATAAAGCGCAGAGTAGTTTGTAATATTTCACCAGTTGTTTTAGCTAAATATGTAAACTATGCAAATTCTTTCAGCTCGGGTCGCTTGATGGAGGCTTTCTTTATTTTAATTATGAAGACAACATTTTGAAGAAATTTGCGAAAAAAAATATAGAAACAGCAAAGGCAATAGTGATAATGAAATTATCGATTCTACGGTTCTACTATGGCTTTAATCAAAAATTTCTTTTAAGAAATATGTTCCTAAACAGTTTATAAATTAATTTTACTTACATATTTTGTCCAGGTTATTACAAAATAGTAAAAAAACGTTTCTTCTGCTGGCTGAAATAACTGATATAATATTACAAACCACTTAACGCTATTTTTTAAAAATTGTACACCGTAAAAATGTCTCACTGGCATCAAATGAATCCTTAAGTTTTTCTCTACAACACTGCATTTTCATCTCTATTATATTACACAGCCGGTCTCTCCCTTAAAACCATTTTTTATCAAGATAACAGTGTGAGATGGATTGATATCCAAAATTAAAGTGCAAGGATATATTGGATGGATTCTTTATTGTGTCATGGATTAAAATTCATTTTATTACAACATTTAATCCACAGCTCAGGGTGGTCCTCTTATACCGAGATTCAATTCGGCGACAAATATTTTAGATTGAAATATTCACCATTCAATAGTATTCACATTTAAAAAATGAAACCCATAAAATCCCGCATTTCAGTATGGTTATAAAACGGAATGCCTTGCACGATTCTTGTTTTATTTTGTTTTTGCGTCTGCTAGTACTTTATATATTGGCAATCTTTATTACACTAAGCGTGCCAAATAAAACCATAAAGAGCTGTTTGATACTAAATGTACAATATTTAACTGTTTATCAATAGCATATTGCAAGTAAAATATTTTAACTTCATTTCCAAATAATCTCTTTATTTCGGCCAGTCTTGATTTTTGACACTGTCTTTTAGTCTAAACACCCTTTCTCTTTGGCACATTTACACACAATAGATTTAAGCAAAAATAATTTTGCACATTTTCTTTTCTTGGTGCATTTTCTTAACAAATCGAATATATAAAAAATTAAAAATATTGTTAGATTACGCATTTTAAATCCCTTCCCTACCCTGGGCCCTATCGGTTACAGCCGTTTTGAGTTTTGGTGTTTGCAAACAGCCAGACAAACAAGCAAAGTATTGAGATAGATGAAAGAAACAATTTTAAGAATTATTCCAACTTCGTTTTTAATATGCTTCTTAAATCTCTGGATATGGGCTAGTTAGATTTACCAAGTCATGGAAGAAAATTGCCGGAAAAGATAATTGTTGTTAAAAAGTTTTTACTTATTTACTAGTGAACTAAATACTTGGACAGAAGCCAATTTACGTCAGAGACTGGAGTAATTCAAGAATTTTTGAGACGCATAATGAATCCTACAGAGGAGAACAAAGAACAATATGATAACCCATGATAACGTAGGAATAAGGTGGGTAAAAGCGTATATAAGGGGGCAATATGACCAAAGACCCCCCCCATTTTCTACCTAGAAAAGAGCCCTTTGGAAAGTTTTTAAAAGCCCGGTGCAGGGGAGGTCACCCAAATGTATCTTACTTTAATCTGTAGTTTTAATAACCATCCATTTCTATGTTACACTGAATTTAAGATTTAAAAAAAAAAAAGCTTTCTTGCACCCCTAAATACATCAGTCAGATATATTATGATTACTGTGGAAGGATTGACAAAATACCCAGATCATATTTACAAGCAATAACCAGTTCTTATGTTACACAAGAACAAGGTTCGAAGATATAGACCAATAACCATATTCAAGGCTGAGGGGTTTTTACATAATATTCCCACTGAGTTTGGCATATTTCAGGGCGGATTTTTTGGCAAAGAAATCAACATATTTTCGGGGATTTTTAAAAAAAATACTTTGTTAATTGGCCAAACTTTAGAAATTTGCAATGTTCAGTGTTCACCCCTGGCCGGTGATGATGGAGGTTTTTCCTTTCTATCCGCCCACATTTTCCGCAGAAATACCCGCGCTATCATTTCCTATCTACCACCATCAAGTTTTTGCATATGCAAAAACATGGCAAAAATACAGTTCTAGTCGTGTAGAATGATGCAAAATTATTGGGATTGGTGGGTAGTACAGCAATATTGGGTTATGTAGGCAACACAGGATGGATCAGTTAACTGCAAAATATTTGAAGATACTTTCAAACTAAATCTAAAAAATGTAAGTTAAACTTTTTGATGCTAAGAAGTATCAAATCAAATAAGATGTTTAATGACGACCTACAACCAGACATAATATCAAAAGCACAGCTACTGAATACAATAATAAAAAAATGTATTTAAAATCTAAATCTATGATTTAAAGCTTTAATTCTATGCTGAATGGGTGGGCCGAATCTATGCACTAATATAACAATTAATCTTACTGTAAATTAAACACGATGATACCAACTTATTAATGCCAGACTGGCGGCCAGTGTTCGAATGATTATTTAACTTAAAAATAAAAGTTGAAAGATAGCAATAGCCCAAGATTTAAAATGTATTAAAGTCTTACAATCTATAACCTAACCTAATTAACCTCAGTTCCCAATTGGTCAGCCCCCCCCCCCCTGGTTCTTTCGGATTTAACCTTCATAACTCTCAACTAAAACACATTCAGATATCGCTTAGCTTTCTGATCACGTATTCTAATATACTACAATCTTAATGAATATCTACGGAAAGAAGGTGGGGGGGGCGGGGGGGGGGGAGTGTTCAATATATAGGTTTTGATATTACTGCTTGATCTCGATCTTTTCTTAATCTGCAGATTAATTTAATCTGTATACAATATCCCGCATTGTAATCGCACCCATTCAGGGATTGAAGGAAGGTTTGATCATGTGAGGAATTACTGAAATGAAGAGATTAAGCATTGATCCTCTATCTAAACGTGCCCACAATGGACATTGAGATCACGCAATCGGGATTTTGAGTTTCCAGCACAAAAGTTCCAGAATTCATGAGTTGTTAATTACTATTTGTACAACATAAAATGAAAAACTAGATTTAAAAAAATGATTTGAAAAAATACAAAACAATTTATTGTAAAAGACAAGTATTGAGGCGAATACAAAATTGTCAGGTCAAGAAAGACTTTATCTCCCCCCTCCCCTCCCCAATTACTAGCATGTCTATAACAATATTGTTTACAATGTGAGTAAATGCATCAAGATCTTTGTTTCAATGTTAAGCTTATCACTTAATTGTAAACATGTTAAATCACAAACAAAGAAGCCTGAGTAATTATTTTTAAATCAATCATGACAAGCTCTTCAGTAAAAATGGACTTGACAGTAATTTAAAAAAGAAGAATTGAAAAAAAGCTCAACACAAGTTTCTTAAGAATGAACTAAAATGGGAATTAATCTTTTGCAAAATATGTTAACGCAATTTGTTAAAGATTTTCGTAAAATTTTACAATAGAAAATAAGAAGCATTAATTATTTAAAATATTTAGGTGGAAAAATTTTGAATTTCAACTTCCAATAATTTTTACCTTTTACTGTTACTTTTCCCCTAAAATTTGAACCTCTGCCTCAGAGATTGTTATATCATGGGTTTAAAAAATAGATTTTCCAGAAAATATAAATAGCTTCCATAACAGAGAAAGAATGACTTTGAACAATGGAAAATAATATATGAATACTTGGAAGGTATGGATAAGACCAACAATACTGTTTATTTTAATTAGTATTCTGGTCAGAGAGAACCTTTACAAGCCAGCCAGATAGAAACCGTTGACAGGTATCAATTACTGAAACCCAGTCTAGAATCAGGTTTTTATACAACAATTTCGTATTTTTCAACATTAATCACGTGTCAGCGGTTTATCAGGTTATGTAAGTTTAAGGTCAGTTTTTTTTAGCGGACTTTTCCCTTCATTTTGTTTGTCTTTTTATCAAATACAGTACTGTTTTCTTTGGGGGAGGGGGAGTTGTATTTTATATGATTTCAAATTGATTTTCTTACACATAATTTTATTGATATTTGAGTGACATTAACGCCGGACTAAAGCGAAACACACCAGACATTTTAATGGACTTAGCAAGCACTAGAGAAGAAATGATATTGTGTACACACTTTCGGATTCATTTGATTCCAGGAGTGTTGGTTTTGAATTGAAAAACTTGAAAATCTTGTCGAGAAATCTGGGTTTGTCCAATATTTGAATAATGAATGAATGAATGAATGAATGAATGAAAGCGTGAAGTAGACGTTATCCGACCCATCCACGCACGATCTTAAACAATTCTAACTTCCACTTGTCTCTAGTCCAACATTAAACCAACAGTTTCTATTGTTCAGGGTATCTTCTCCAACCATTGTTTAAACCTTTATCGACATATAGATTGGACCCTGGATAAAAAGCATGTACAATCTTAACCACGTGTACAACCAAACCAAACCAATGTTCATACGATTTCCTCAAGAGTTGTCATATCGAGATTATCTATATATAAATTTGGCTTGTCTGTCTGTTTGTCTGTCTGTCTGTTTGTATCCAATAAACGTCAAAACGGCTGAAACGATCGGGCCCAAATTTTTTGTGGGACATCTAGGGACCCCAGGGAAGGTTTATGAATGATTGAAATTTTAAATATTTGTCTTAATCAAAATTCGATCTTCATTACATTTTTTAAAATTTTGAAAATCCACAAAAATTTTTGTGAAAATCTTCGAATTATTTTTGTTTTGTTTTACGATGTACACAAAGAGAACATTGTTCACAATTAATTTAGAAGATGGGCGCGAAGCGCCCTCTAAGGCTAGTATTTAGAAAAAGTTGTTTGGGATTATTAGTAAGTTGGGATTTATTGTTATTGTTGTTCAGAAAAAAGTTTTTAGTTGTTTAGGGTTAGGGAAGCAGTTTTTGAATTAAAAACTGTTGTTGTAATGAAAACGTTCGGTTTATGGATTTTCGGAGACAGTTGTTAGGGTGTATGAACGCGTAATTTCAGTATAAATTTGTTAATGTTTTTAAACTGCAAATTATTTCGGGGAAAGGGTTTTTTCGAGGGTTCTCGGCTTTTCAAAAAAGAAGTTAGTTTTACGATGTACACAAAGAGAACATTGTTCACAATTAATTTAGAAGATGGGCGCGAAGCGCCCTCTAAGGCTAGAAAGAAGGGCGCGAAGCGCCTTGAATTTCTAGTAGAATAAATTCTTATTTTTATAAATTTACAAAAAACTGATGGATTCTCACATAAGTTTTCTAATAGAATTGACGTACCAAAAATAAAATCAATAAAATAAAAGATTAATAAGTATTAGACTTCGAAATTTTCCCTTTCCCCCACCCTCACTCTCCTTCATCAGATTATAACACGCGCCTCCTTATCTTATATCTCCTTTAATCCTATTATTCAACACCCCCTCTACCTCCATCTTGACATCAATCCCTAAAAACTCGCATAAGAACGATACTCTTGTCTTATTAGGACGTACAATAGATTTCTTGGGAAGGGTAGAAGATACATAGTTTGTATACAGCATCATTTTAATATTAAATGCAGTAGAGAGAAAAAGGCTGGATGTGAATACAGACTTAACAGGGTATGTAGGGTACAAACTAACAGGAAAAGGAGGATACAATATAACAGGGTAGGGAGAATACAGACTAACAGGATAAGGAGGATACAGATTAACAGGGTAGGTGGATAAGACTAACAGGGTAGGGAGGATACAGACTAACAGTGTAGGTGGATACAGACTAACAGGGTAGGGAGGATACAGACAAACGGGGTGGGTGGATACAGACCAACAAGGTAGGTGGGATAAGACTAACAGGCTAGTTGGATTCAGACAAACAGGGTAGGTGGATAAGACTAACAGGGTAGGTAGGATACAGGGTTAGGGGTTTTAAATCAGGCTTAAGGGGTTTCTGTCAGGATTCAGGTTTTTTATCAGGATTAAGGTTTTTTATCAGGATTAAGGGTTTGTTTATCAGGTTTAAGGGTTTTACATCAGGGTTAAGGGTTTCATATCAGGTTTAAAGGTTTTACATCAAGGTTAAGGGTTTTATATCAAGGTTAAGGGTTTTCTGTCAGGGTTAAGAGCTCTACGTCAGGTTTAAGGGTTCTATACCATGTTAAGGGTTTTACATCAAGGTTAAGGGTTTTCTGTCAGGGTTAAGGGCTCTACGTCAGGTTTAAGGGTTCTATATTAAGGTTAAGGTTTTTATATCAAGGTTAAGGGTTTTCTGTCAGGGTTAAGGGCTCTAGGTCAGATTTAAGGGTTCTATACCAGGTTAAAGGGGTTCATTTCGTGTTTAATGGGATTATAAATTATAATGCATGTGAATGAAGAAGTTCATGGAGGTTTTATAAGAGTATAGATCAGATTAAGTATTTATAAAGATTAAGGGGTTTCTATCGAGATCAAGGGGTATATATCGAGATTAAGGGGTTTATATCGAGATCAAGGGGTTTCTATCGAGATTAAGGGGTTTATATCGAGATCAAGGGGTATATTTTGAGATCAAGGGGTATATATCGAGATCAAGGGGTATATATCGAGATCAAGGGGTTTCTATCGAGATCAAGGGGTTTATATCGAGATCAAGCTAGGGGTTTCTATCGAGATTAAGGGGTATATATTGAGATCAAGGAGCTTATATCGAGATCAAGGGGTTTATATAGAGATCAAGGGCTTTATATCGAGATCAAGGGGTATATATTGAGATTAAGGGGTTTATATCGAGATCAAGGGGTTTATATCGAGATCAAGGGGTATATATTGATATCAAGGGGTACATATCGAGATTAAGTGGTATGTACCGAGATTAATAGATATGCAATCATAGGTTTATGTATTATTTCTACATATCACATTAAATGGGTTTAAACTCTACCTAAAAAATAACATAACTTCAATCTAAAGCGTGAAATATATAGGAAAAATTGAGCATTAACGAACGGAGTTTGAATCCTAAAAGTATTTTCTTATACAAAAAGTTTGAGATATTGTGCAAAAAAGGTTCTACTGGAAAGCACACCAATTTCACCTAGAAATTCCGTCCCGAAGGAGAGGGGCGGATTTCTGCATCATTTTTCGCATTTTTCTCAACGCCTTTTCCTTTTTCTTTTCCTCCCGCCTATCAACCCTAGACAGGCCAAAACAATGGAATTCTATCGTGTGATGGTTTAATTCAACTCCAAATCAAATAAAGAAAAAAATTGCCAACACATACTTTTTTGACATGGCACTGAAAAATTAAAATTATCGAGACTTAAAAATTTCAAAATTTTAAAAATTAAAAACTCGCGATTTTTTCAAATTTAATAAAAAATTTAATATTTTAATAAAACTGCGTAGTTTTCAAACATCAGCTGTTGTGAGGATGCATTAAAAGCCGAATATCTTGGTCAATCATGCATCGATTTCCCCCATTTATGGCTCAAAACATGCGTAAAAATAAGGAGTAAAAACCTCCTTTTGTCACTATTTCCTACCGTTTCTGGGTTTCCGGGTGCAGAGGAACTTCTTGATCGACATCCATAGAGTCGTCCGCCGCCATGTTTGGTTTCTAGTGCAGAACAAATACTAAGTAGGGACCGCACACTGTACACTGGATACCTTCTAGAATATTCCATATATTAATCATGTTAAACATGATTATAGTTGGTACTATGAGTCAATGAATAAATAGAACTGTATCAACGGCAATAAGTAAAATGTCGAGAAATTCTAACTCAAATTCGATTCCTAATTCATTCTGCAATGCATTACTTTTCCTTTTGTACTTTTACGGAGATATCGTCTTCCATCGTGATACGTAACATATAGAAAACTGCTTTAATTATGTTGAATTTATCGCTTATCTTTAAGGATAAGTGATAACAAGGATTGATGTAACAATTAAAATATCAGAATCGCCTAAATGTAATCATTCCTATTTCCTTCAAAGAAAGAAAACAACTTGCCTTTATCATTTTGTTATACCTCCTATAATTTATGAAGAGCATACATTGCTGTTTATTCCCAACGTGATTATATTGCTTTAAGATAAAAACGAACTGTCCCTTCGCAAATGACTTAGTCACTTAGGCAAACTAAGAATTTGGATATATTGCTAACTTAAAATTACCCGCAGACCTTCTACAACTACATTAGGAATAATCATAATCATGAATCAAAATTGCCAAAAAAAAACTCATGAAAAGCTGTTAGAAGCTTGGTGCCGTTAACTGTGACTATGAGCGGTCGTTTTTTCAATTAACAGTATGGTTCAAGGAGGTTGATTATTAAATAACGAACTAAACTTTTTGGAACAGATCGATTTTTAAAAGAACGAACGTGGAACAAACTAAGACACTAGTTAACGAACATTTGACCAAACGATTACAAAACTTAAGAACATGTCTGACCCCATCAATGTATCTATTAACTCCATGTTTACCTGAATTGACTATAATCTACTCCAGGAAGTGTTGTAGCCTTTAAATCATTATCTGATCTATAAATATAGAGTAATTATACATTTAAATATACAAATTTAAAGTTTGTTAAAAAATCAACAAAAAAATAAAAGATATCAGTAAATAAGGCTTCAACGGAAGCTTACCATTTTTCCATGCCAAACAAAAATCTGACGAATCAGAGAAAATTTATTAAAAATTATTTCAAACGAAGTTAACACTTAGATATAGGTAATTATGTTTTAAAAATTTATTTTTTTCAAAATGTTAGGAAATGAAATTTTGCATAAAGCGCACAAAATTGAATGACTTAGAGAGTATCAAGAAACTTTATCGGAATAAGTTTATTTTTCAATAATAATGCAAAACATCAAGTCTACAACTTTGGCGGGGGCTGAGCGAATGAACATTGGAAAGCTTTAAGATTTAGACAATTCGATTTAAAAACCGACATTGAGTTGGGAAATCCCTGAATCCAAGAGTTGATGGAAGAAACAAGAATTATAAACATAAAGCTAACACAATTTGAAAAACAATATTTAACAATATCTAAACATTTTACAGGTTATTATTTAATTACTTTTTAACTATCTGCCTTGATGCAGGTTGGAGAAGGAACAATATATAGCGGAGAAAAATATTAACTGAGCTGAAAACTTTAGAATGAAATATCCAAATATCAGATAAGGTAACTTCTCTGGAGTTTAAATTCATGTGGAGAACAAGCAATATTTAAACTGGATATTAAGAAATTTTATTTGAAAAGACTGGTTTAAGCCTTAATCCTGATATCCACCATTCTAAAGTTTTCAGCTCTGAGCATTTAATGAAAGTGAAATTACTTAAAATAGATCAATAAAATTTGAAGGATGGAAGTAAATAAAACACCGTCCATTAGATATTATGCTTCACAAGAGTCATTTACATTTATATAATCCGATAGCATTGCTACTTTTATACTACAGCATTAGTACATGAATATCTTTATAGTTTGACTGATTTGGGTTGTATGTAAAAATGTATAAAAAAGTACGCTTTTCCATTTTGATCGGAGTTGAAAATAAAAATAAACAACTGAAGTTAGTTATTGCTTTCAGATCATTTTCATAACTAAAATAGAAAAACTTTAAATAAAAAATTCTATCGTTTTTTATTAAAAAATTGACATAAAATCATTTCTAGATTTTAGAATTTTTAAAACAATTGTTATTTGACATTCATTTGGACACTTTAATTACGTACAAAATGTTTGAGATTTTATAATCAAATGTGGGAAGGGGGGGGGGATAAAAACTTCTAAATTTTACTACGGGTTTATTCCAACGCGAAGATTTCGTCTCAATGACTTAAGGAAACTAATATTTTGAGTTAAGACAAACAAGAGTTGACACTAATACTGATTTTAAGTCAGATAAACTGAACTTAAGCTTAATATTAGTACCGAAATTGTAGGAAAAAGTTATTTTGATCCAACTGAAAAAACTTAGGAGATATAAAGCATACAATTATTTAAATAACTAGTTATTATAGTCCACTCGAAAATTGATGAGAAAAATGGAGTAAGAATTGAAAATATTCTGATCAAATGTTTAAAACCGGATTTTTTTTTCGTTTCGCGACGGTTTACAAAAAACTGGTAATTTATTAGCACTGTCCGTAAACCATGGTTAGAGCTGATGAGTATTTTTTTAGAACTAACATTGAGACAAAATCTCGGCAGGAAAATATAGAACAAATGTCCGACAATTTACTCGCGAGCTTTGATAGGTAATTTACATTTTACACTGGGACATTAGAACACTGGAATCATCACAGTATTTCTGGAGAATGTAAGACCAAAAAAATATTATAATAAAAAAATAATATCAAATATATAGAAAACAAGGGTATAAATTTTGTTTTTTGATTAAATAATAAATTGATTAGAAAAAAGGGTATTTTCAAGAATTAATAACTTTTAATGCTTTGATGCTAAGGGAAAAAATTAAAAATTGGACATACGAATTACCACACAAATAGGGAACAGATGATTTTCAAAGGGAATGGGGTTGGTATACCCCCGATAGACAGGTCGTGGTTTTCAATTTAGTTAATTAATCGCTGAATAATTGAACAATGTTGTAACTGAACAATGTTGTAGCTGAATAATTGTAATGTTGTGCGGAATTTCTTCTTATCGTTCTAATGTAACATCTCTGCTAATTTGATTCAATGTAGGGAGAGTAGGGTTAATATGGTAATAAGTTTAGAACAATACATTATATGTAATATGTAGTATGTACAACATGAAAGTGATGTAAAATAATAAAATTTTATAAATAATTAAGTTAACTATAAGAATTTTAAATTATGATGATACAGGGTGATATTTAATCACTCCATTGATACAAGGATATAACAAAGGAATGGATGTATAAGATGGCACGAGTAATTATTTGTCTCTAGGCCGGAAATGGCCTATTTTGTTCAAGAATCGGTGGGACCTTGACTGCCGATTTTAACTGAGGGTGGATGGGATGTTTTGAAGCTCCTCTAATAATATTTAACTGAATGTAACCTCAAGATAGGATCGCGACACTTCTTCTGTTCGATGTTAGTCTGAAATAAAACAAATTTACTGATCGATTCTTTTTGTGATAACCATTAAAATATGGAATAGGGAAACAACATTTGTTAGAAGCAAAAAGTTTTTAGTAATCTTAATAATCATAATGTTCATTTCACCAATCATATCATAAGTCTTAAAGTCATCTTACTATTCCTAAGTTTTATGGTTCTCACTGTATCTAAAAAAAATGTTATCAGAAAATGAATGGATTGGTTCTAAAAACCCTCAAAACTCTCTGACTGGTGGACATATTATGCTAGAAACAGAAACCTTGAATCTAAACTAATTTTACTACTTTTAAACTAGATCAGATCTAAAATGTTGCAAAACGAAAACGTTTGCTTCAACAAATTACCTGTCTAAAGAATTGGATCTTTTGACACCGTTTTGCTGCAAAATTTCTCCAGAAATTTTATCTTCACAAAACCTTGACATTGCCTCTAGTTTCTGAGCTCGCTCCTAAACAGAAAACGGTTTGGTGGCTGAAATAAGATGTTAAAAACTACGGGATGCAGATAGAATGCAAGATTTATGTATTGTGAAGATTTTCAGAAAATAAATGAAAAATTGGTCTTTGAATGGCAAGTTTTTTGCACCGTCCTTACGTCATTCTTTTGGACCCCCTTCGGCCTTGCCATTCTGAAAACTAGCAAACCTCCCATGATTATACTATTATAAGTTAGGATAGGTTAGGATAGATGGGATGTTGCGCTTTATAAGAAGGTGGACATTCATGGCGCATTTATTTGAAATCACCTGTTTACCCTTTGATGCTTTTAACCAAAAAAGTCGAATTGAATGATACCAGTATTAATAAGATGATTTTAATATCTTATATTGAAAGGAAAAATAGTTTCAAATTCATCAAAAAATTTAATTTGCGATTTCGTTCCTTTTAATATGTTAAATTGAAAGTTTGGGATCTGACGAACTGACCTTAGTCCACCCCCAAAAGGAACCTTGACACATTTTTTGATTTATGATTACAAACCTTAGAAAGAGGTTCTGCAGGGTAGGAGAGATCATTAGCTTCTGCCAGGGTTCTCAGGTCGAAGAAATATTTAGCATAAACACTACTAGGAACGTTTATATTGAACTGTAAGAGTTCCAGGAACTGTCGTTCTAGCTCGTTCCTGAAATAGTTAGCATAAATCCTTCAAGGAACGTTTCTATTAAAATAAGATTTCCAGGAACTTTCGTTTAAACTTGTTCCTGAAATATTATGTATGCAAGGGCTCCTAAGAACGTTTAAACACCAAGCCCAACCGGTCAACCCTTGACGTGCTAGGAGAACGTGAATTGTACAATTAGGAATTGAGGCAGAATCAAACTTCTGGACCATACTTTACCACCACCATTCAAACGTCATGCCAGCAAAACCTAATTTGACCAAATGCTTCTGTATATAAATTATTGTCAATAAACTCAATCAATCAAATGTATTTGATCTTGCCACCCCAGTTTGGGAGACCAACGGTCCATCACCTCCCCGCCAACACCTCCCCGCCAACAACGGGATGAATCACACAAAATACTTCTATACTTACATGTCTTCTACGGTTAGATCTTTGAGAATCTGACAATAATCAACATTCCACACAGCCTGGTCATCCCATACCTGAATATTTATCAAATCAAATCAAATTATGAAAGCTATTTAAGGGACCTGCATGGCCCTATGGTGAGCATGCTTACAGCATTTAAACACAATTTTAGACATCAAAACATATGTTTCAACACTTGCAGATTTTTATTAATGTATTTTGATTGGACACACGCTTCAAAAATGTATCTGTCTTGAATAAATATTAATCGTTTGATAAGAGGAAAGGAAGACGACATTTGAGAGGAAATAACAAGCATCAAACCGGCTTCAGTTTCCCTTCCCGGCAGGGTTCTATAATTTTTAGAATTGAGGAGAAGATACTTTTCATTTTTTTAATCTTTTACCTTGCTCGATAAAAGAATAGCTCCGAGAGTTATTCTTTTCCAACTTCCAGGAGCAATATCAATCTCAGCATACGTTAATAATCTAAAAAGATGACATATTATTAAAGTTGTCAATAATGGCTTCCGTTTGGAAACGAGGAAATTTTAGATTAGACGAAGCAAAATTATAAAACCTCAAGCAGATGAGAAACTGAGATAATGAGTTAAAAAATTATCACTTCTATACATAAAAATCTGAAGTTTAAGCTTCTACAAAGCTTAAGCAAGAAGGTAACAATTCAATCTTTCTTTAAAAAAAAGCGGTTTAACTTGACCAACCTTTCTAAGTAAACCAAGGTGATGATAGCACACTCAGCCGTAAGCTGAGCTGCGTTAAACAGGGTTCGGATAAACTTGTAAATCTGTCTGTGATCCGGGTTGTACTTGTTATACTCATCCGGAACAGTCTCTCTCTAAAAAGAAAAAAAGTAATCAATCAATACATTGATTAATAGTAGTCAGACAGTCAATTAATTAATCAATCAACCAATCAATCATATTGGTTGAAAGTGAATCAACGATTCAATCAATCAAATAGGCAGAATCAATCATCTATTACAATAAAAGTCAATAACTTTGAAATAAATTCTCACCGTTAAAGGACTCTTTTTCTCGTCAAATATATCCAGTATTCCGTCTGATTTTCTATTCTTTATATGATAGTAGATGGCAAGGGACACGCACTTTATAGTGTTCTTAAGGTTAGGTTGAGAGACGGTACTATCGTCTATATATATAGTGGAACAGGAGGACGCTTTCTTTAACGTCATGAAGTCTCCCAGAGAATTAGAGTTCGCCAACTGCATCTGGGAACGTTTTCGGACCATACCGTTCCTTGAATAGATTTTTTTTTTACTACAAGAGTAGAAAATGTACACAAAATGGCTCTTATAAGATTTTAAAAACTCTTAAGGTTGCAAAATGTAAAAACTATTTAAACAGAAGTTGAAAACTATCTCGAATAAAGTAGGTAAAAAAACCACCGGATAATCTTGACTGACCAGCGTGACAATGTAAAATATATAAAGCGAAAGCTCTTGAACCAAAAAACTGCAAATATTTTGTTTAAATTCACCATTCTAGTCTTATCATAGAACCGTAATGTAATTTTAATCAAAATGAACTTGAATTATCGCTATTTAAATTAATTTAATTTAATAATTAACGATTTCAACGTGTAAAATTGATCTGTATCGCCTTAAACCCCACGGATTGTCTCTTTAGTCGTTATAGGAATTTCATTTTCAGAGTTTAACATTTTTTTTGTATTTTTCACAAAACAAATTTTTCCTCCACGATACATGTTCAAAACCAGAGATAAAAACCTCGACATTGTAAGCACTCTTACCAACAGAATTTTCCAATATTCAGAAATACATTGTAGGATGCCAATTCAATTTTTGGTTTTAAGTCGAAGCTTTTGGTTGTTTGGTTTAATTACCTAATGCTTTGCTTAGATTTTTCCATGAACATTGTTTCTGTTGTAGGATGCAAACTAGGATCATCTTCCCAATCATCAGGTTCCCGTTCAGATATATGCTGCAGGTTTCCCATACTCTCCTCCCTCCTTCCAGCAGTAACCTGTAGTAAGGATCAGTTTAGATCAGATATATCCTACAGGTATCTCATACTCTCCTCCCTACTTCCAACAGTAACCTGGAGTAAAGATCAGATATAACCTACAGGTATCTCATACTCTCCTCCCTACTTCCAGCAATAACCTACAGGTATCTCATACTCTCCTCCCTTCTTCCAGCAGTAACCTGGAGTAAAAATTAGTTTAGATCAGATATATCCTACAGGTATCTCATACTCTCCTCCCTCCTTCCAGCATTAACCTAGAGTAAGGATAAGTTTAGATCAGATATAACCTACAGGTATCTCATACTCTCCTCCCTCCTTCCAGCAGCAACATTGAGTAAGGATTAGTTTAAATCCAAAAAACTCTACAGGTTTCTAATACTCCACCTCCTTCTTCCAGCAGTGACCTGGAGTAAGGATTAGGTATAACCTACAGGTATCTCATACTCTCCTCCCTCCTTCCAGAATAAACTGGAGTAAATATTCGATTCGATCCAAAATATCCTATAAGTTTCTCATACTCTCCTCCCTCATTCCAGAATAAACTGAAGTAAGGATTAGATTAAATCCAAAGTATCCTACAAGTTTTTCATATTCTCCTCCCTCATACCAGAATAACCTTTTAATTTACATTGGTATCAATTAAAATATGAGAAAAGAATCCCGACTTAAATCCAACGCAAAAATCTAATTCGTATTTAGGTTTCTGACTTCTTTCTTTAGATCTGGACTCTGAATCCTTGGCAATAAAATAATTTGTTCACTACCTGTCTTGGTTCGTATTTATCATCCTGCCGTTCAACCTCTTTTCTGTTTTTATCCTTCTTACTCCCAGTTCTCGGAGTACTGTAGGCACAACAGCTCTGGTTAGCTCCCATCCCGGAGCTAGTGCAGAACCACCCCCGAACTTTTTAATCCTTATTGTCCCTTCTCCGGGAACAAGGTTTAGTTGGACATTTTTAACATGTTCACTTTGATCTGAAACAGAAATATATTTTTAGGTTAAAGTATCACTCCAGACACCACAGTATAATGATATCACATTTAATTTAAAGTAACATTTTTTTTAGATATTGATAAAATAAATATTGAGAATAAATCGCTAAATATAAAATTTTTAAATCGCACTTGAAATGCAGACCGGTGCAATAAGATTAGGATATTTCTTACGAAAACTGAAAGTGCACATTATAAAACTTAAAAGTTACGCAATAGCTGTGGTCATCAACTCCGAAACCTCGGCGTTCTGCGACCTAACGGTCAGCTGCATCGCGACACCGTCGGAGAGAGCGAGCTTAGCTCTGACCAACACCTCTACCCCTCCCCTGAACACACCAGAGAGAAGAAGGGTGTGGGAGTTCTTCCCTTCAGGAACCTTGTCAGATCTCTCACACGGCTACAAAGAAATTGTTATTTAATTGCGTGAGACGAGGTTTATATAGTGACATGTCCGAGTCACAACGAAGCCCTCCTTTATTTGAGTAATAAGGAGTTTTTGCTGCAAAAATCCGCACGTGACAACCCATGCTTAAAGTTAGCTTTCATGAAAAAAAAGAAAACCGTTATGAATCAGACTCTAAGAAATAGGGGTTAAATAAATAGTTACGATAAAAGCTTCAGAAAAAACAGATATTTATTTACTAAATCCATATTTTGATCTCAACTATTCTTATCAATGAGTGTAAACTGTACCTGGAGACCAAGAAAGAGGACGATGTTCTTGACAGCCTCATCCAAGGTTTTCATCGGCAAAGAGAAGGTTTCAGAGAGTTCATTCTCTTCTCCTAGTTCCTCCCAGCCACCAGCAAAGTTACCCTAAACGTTAAGTATAAGTTTTCCTACATATCTTTTTGAAGTGATTTTTATAAAGTTGTTGAAATACAAAATTCAAGATTTTGCATTTTTAGCACTTTTTATCCCGGTAAGCAAAACAAGAGAAAAGTTAATGTCTGAAATCGAATCAATTTCAATCTTCCTGAAACAGGGTCCTGTAGCCAAAATCTATCAAAATTTTGACGACATTTTTGGGTAAATTAAATAAAAAAATCCAACCCAAAATGGTTCAGATCTCGTTCTTACCTTCATCAATCTCTGAACGTAGTCTGAGACTGATATATCAATATCCTCCAGCTGATAATCATCACTATATCCCTCCTCGGAGTCTGGATCCCCAGTAGTTGGATCACAATCCTTCACGGTAAACTTGAGACTGGCAGGGATAGTTGCAACTATCTCTCCGATCTAGATTAATTAGTCTTTTTTGCAGGGGTATATAATTATATATTTTCAAGAATTAACCACCCCGGGGAGATAATTTTTTAATGCTCCTGAAAAAAAAATGGCATAAAAAGGCAAGTTATTGATCGTTTTAAGATACTTTTGACCCAAAAATTCATTTAGGTTCCCTTAAATATAATCTATTTTCCTCCAATTAGGCGAATTAGACAAAGTTTTACGCTCTTCAAAGAGGGGAGGGGGGGGATGATGCTTAAATACTTAATTGGTTTGTTATGTTTATGTTTTTGTTTTATGGTTGATAAAAACGGCACTAATGATTTCATGTTCAACCTTCAACATTTTGACGATTTAACGTATATTTCGAATTTATTTAAGGTTATGACTTTTTCATCCCTTGTTCATTCAAGTAAACAAATTTTAAATACTATTTATAATCTACTATCACGTGATAGAAATTTTCTAAATGTCAGTTTACCTCCTCAGGAGTTGCTAGCACTACATAAATAGTTCCTCCAACATTATACTCTAGTCGGCTACATGATACTTCAGTAATCTAACACAAAAAAATCATTAGCAGTTTAAATTTAAATCAAAAACATTTGGCTCCCTGGAATCGAATCCGTATCGGAATTAAATATTTTTTTTTATTTTGAATAGGCTATGACTTATTGATAAATCCTTCATGAGTACAAGAAATCTGAAAATTTTTCTCACATAACAAAAAATGGCAGAACATCCTTTCTTTACAGGACGGATTCAGGGATCAAATTAAAATGGATTCAAAGTGGATGAAGATAGAGAATATTTGCTGGGAAATATCTTAGGTAAATAGGTCATTTACCTTATTGCAAAAATGTACATTTTCGGACTAAAACCTAGGGAAAGAAATAGGAATTGCCTTATAGAAAAAATATCAGATTTTAATAATTACAATTTTTTGTTTTAATGTTTTAAAGAACGTTTTAATCATACCAGCTCCCATCCGTCTGGTATCTCGAGCTCAACAGTAACGTTCTCCAGAAGCTGGTCGTTCAGTGTGTTAGTACAGTCCAGCTGAAGGATCACGTGACCAGAGTAAATATGCTTGATCACCTAAATTTTATTTTCGAATCAAGATTTTCTGAAAGATTTTTCCACCTTGGATTATAGCAAATCTATGATTTCTCATTTTTTATTTCCTCTTATATGATAGGAAACAATTACTAAATCATTTAGAATCAGGACAAATTCTTAAAGTTTTAACTTATTTTAAAAAAGGCTAAACAATTCCTACCTGAACAACATATTCCGTTTCGCTCTCGGTAAGTTCAGCTGGCTGAGATGACCGGAAAAGTGGACCCAGGTTAAGCTGAGCTATCTCTGGTACCGCAGATAGACGGTCAACGAACACGTCGTGTCTAGTAGCAGTCGGCTTCTCCGGTCCCTTCGACATCATCATCGACTCCATCTATAAATTAATCACATTCTTAACCTAATTTTTTTTAAATGTCAGAATTTGAAAGTTATTTTTCCACGCCATTACCTTAGCTGCCGATGGTTTTTGCTCCTCGACCGATGCAACAGGAACAGTCTTCATGTCAAACCTTTCATCAGCCTGGCTGAGCGTGTACGCATGCAATGCTTTCTCCAAACTTGAGAGTGAAACCTAAGAATTTAGAAATAAAAAATACACTTTTCTTTTTCCCTTATATTTACTGGGAGATATATTTTAAAGAATTCCCCCTCGATGCTTGTGGGGAAAACTAAAATCAACCACTAGCAAGTTTATCAATTTTTTTTTTAAAAACTTTTTCACAACTTGTTTTCCCCAATCCAGCGAATGACCCCCTATAAATAAGATTTTTACAAAATAATCTTGTTACCTGAATTCCATTCAGTATATACTGACTGTTAAGACTGGCCTGCTGCTGTTCTAGGATTGCCTTGAAGTAGGTGGCGCGGTCCCGCACCTCGTCGTCGCTGTCTGTCTGGCAGCGACCAAGTAGAACAAGCACATTGGGCAGAAGGTCGTCGCAGAGTGCGCCGAAACGAGCGAGCGCAGAAACAGCAGCAGCGCGCACTGTGGCACACTCCAGGAGAACACGGTTGTAGATGAACCTGATATATCTTGATGGATTCGAGGTTCTAGGTCCCTCCTGTCCTAGAAGATGAAGTATCTTGACTGCAAGACTAGTGTGCTCACAATCCTCGATAAACTCGCAAAGATGCGCCAAACCGTTCTCCTTGGCCTCTGGGTTCTCCTCTATAACAACGATGATTGCGTCCGCAATGCTTGCCTTGTAATCAAGTCCGCCCTCGTCCCTCAGCATTCCGGAAAGGAAGTTCAACAGGATACCGTGTTTTTTCGGGAACTTGGTGCAAAGAGAGCTGATCGCTTGGACAACAACGATCTTAAACTCATCGGAGATCTCAGAAACGAAGCTGGCAATCTGCTTCATTAATCGATCAACGCTGGACTCAGCCCCAGTCTTCAGGAGCGTGGTGATCGCCAGGGTAGCAATGGATCGATTAGTATCCGTAATCAAATTCTCCAAATCAAGGTTACAAGCAGTAACTGCCGCAGGGTGAGTCATGGCGACCTTATTCAAGGTTCTGACCGCAGCGAACCTGAGTGTAGGTTTAGGACTGGAGCAGAAGAGTTGAAGCACAGATACTGCCGGAGCAAGTTCTCTAGCAGTCGTCTTCTTCATGTTGACAATTGCATGCGCAGCCTCATATATAACCATCTCAGACTTATGCCTCAGACAGGATTCAATAAAGTCGAAATACGGTGATCCAGAATCCATATCCTCCTCCTCGATCATTTTGCAGGCAATCCTAATCAGAAGGATCACTGCGTAGGGAGATTTCAAGGACATCTTGGTTAGTTTGGCGAGCAGCTTAGTGATGGCCAACCTATCATGCTTTCTAATATGATAAAGTAGTCCCAGGGCATGATACTGAACCATCACGTGATCTGAGGATACACTCTCCTGAACCTCATTTACCCAACGCTTGACAACTTCCGGAGCAGTTTTAGAGAGATGAAGAGCAGAGACGAGGGCTGCGGAGCTGACAGATGGGTTACGGTCAACTATAGCCTGCTTCATATACCTCTCAATAGCCTAGATAGAAGTTTTGTTCAACCAAGTTAACGTAATCAACTCTATTAAGTCATATATTTTTTTAATTTTCTTGGACAGCATGCAAAATTTGGTCAAAAAAATAATGTAATCTTCTTAATCAATTTTGTTAAAAAATGTTACGTAAAATTTTTATTGATTGAAAATTTAATACGAATTTTCCGGGATATTTTCATGTATTTTCCAGAACTATTTAATAATAAACAAACACACTATAAAATAACACATATAATTATAACACTTCAAAATCAAAACACATCAAATATTTAGAAGGGATGATTTGATAATAACAGGGAATATTCGAATAGAAAATGTCTTACAAACAAACCTGAAGCATAACAGGATCTGTAATAGTACAGAGAGCTCGGATAGCTGCAGCTCTGTAACTGTCTTCCTTTCCGGTCATATCCTAGATACAGTCAGGAATTACATTTTAAAATTCTTTCCTTTAATTGCATTTAAGAAATGAAAAAGAAGGATCGAATTTTTACATCTTTTCATATGTAAATATTTCAAATTGAATGCAAAATTCAAATTTAAATGGTTATTTGATTTTTTGTTAATCACAGCTTCCAAGTTTCAAATTTCCTTTAGTTTAATGCATTTTTTAAATTAAAAGTATTCATTAATGAACTGAATGAATGGGGTTTTGAAAATTACATTTTTATGAAATAAAGGGTATAAGACATGGTTAAACAATAATAAACCATTGTTAGGTTCGTTCTATTTCGTCATAGCCCCCTCCCCCTGAAAAAGCCTCTGGCCATTACTAATTCTTGTCCACACGTCTGCAAATATTCGCCTCCTCTTTTATTGACCGTTTTTGTTTTCCTTCTTGTTGAGAATGCTTAAATACAAGATTAACTTTTTTCTAAAACAATAACGGAGAAGGAATGGATAATAATATTTTGCGATGAAAAATGCCTTCGAGAATAAGTCAAAATTTGTCTATTTCATAAAACAAAAATTATTCTTGTTAACTAACTGAAAGATTCGTATGAATAGAGAAAAATACTTCAATTTGAATGTTAAGCAAATTTAAACCAAATCTTTACCTTGGTGAGGGATGAAGTAACAATAATGACATCCTCGGCAATACCAGATAGTTCCTTAATTCCCAGATATACAAGACGTCTCAGCACTGTATCCTTAGCCTGGAATAGGTTAACCGGTTATAATGACATCGTATTAATTCTCCCCCCCCCTTTTCTTTTTTGTGACGTTTAAAAAAAAAAAATATTTTTTTCCTTGACAGCAGGATGAAATGTATAATTTTGTGTAAACAAAACATTGATAATTCGATGTTATAAAATAATAAATACGTGTGAAATATAACGCATTTCTGTGGACGCAAGATTCAATATTGTTGCACTATCTTTATTGCTAATAAAAAGCAAGGTTTTAAAATAAATTATACTATAAATAAGATCATTGGAAAGTTTATTCATTAATATTTTTTTTAAAATATGTTTTAATGAAATGAACGAAATAAAGTTAAAACAAATATTAGGAAACTGTGTTTAACTTAATATCCTGAGCTCAGAACTTACAATAAGACGAACTCCTTCTAATTCGTCCAATTAAAACTGACCGACTTTGGTCCTAGGGTCCTCTTACCTGGAAAAGTTTAGTTATTGCAAAGAAGCACTCCGTAGCCTCAGTTGTTCCCAACACCTCCCCCTGGTTCAACAAATACAAGATCTTCGTCAGTACACCGATACATTTTCTCGGGTTTACAGGGGTCTCGTTAAACAATCTAAATATTAATTCTTACAGGGGTCTCGTTAAACAATCTAAATATTAATTTTTAAAAGGGTCTCGTTAACAATCTAAATATTAATTTTTACAGGGGTGTCGTTAAACAATTTGAATAAGAATTTTTAAAAGACCTTGAACAAATTGAATATTAATTTTACAGGAGTCTCGTTAATTTAACTATATATAAAGGGTCTCAAGCTTTAGGAAATTTCTGATTGATCAGTCCAGTCTGTGATTCTAATAGATATTCTACCTTGCTTCCTGTAGCACAGATGTTTTCTCCAAGTTACTGTAGGGGTTGCCCCCATCCCTCTCTTCCTCATCTTTTTTGTCCTTTTTCAACGACATCATTATTTCTGAAATGGGTGTCATGGATTCATTAATATTGAATGCTAAATAACAAGATCTCGACTACGACAGTCTAATGGCCGAGCACGGCGGCTAGGACAGGCTAGGAGGCCACCCGGTTCGGCCACATGTCCACTTAGACCATGTACAAAATTGTTAGGGCTCCAATCCCAAAACACAACATTCGAATCAAAGGAATGAGTCTCTGCCAAAGACTTAAATTTTCTACTCCATTTATCTTTGCAACTTAGTGGTGTAAACCTTTAGTATTTCAAACTTGAATTATTTGTTTAAACAGAATTCATAGTTTGAATTATCTAATATCTACAACATTGGGTTCCAAAGATATAGGGATTAGAAAATCAGAGCTTGCGGCAAGGACTCAATTCCTTCCAGACTTGTCACTATACTCCGGCCGAGATACAATTTTAATATTTTCATCAGGAGAAAAGTCCTTTTTTCGGTTTTTCTTGCTTATTCCTGGTTTTTATAAATTTATATATATGAAAAGTCAGTCCATTGCAACTACGT
Organism: Eurytemora carolleeae; assembly: GCF_000591075.1. NCBI lineage: Eukaryota > Metazoa > Arthropoda > Copepoda > Calanoida > Temoridae > Eurytemora > Eurytemora carolleeae. The sequence goes on from NW_019396042.1 coordinate 161,995, forward strand.
TTGCAAATACATTTTTTTTCTAATTGCAGTTTTTGTCCATGATTGCATTCTTTCAAGATGAAAAGTCTGCAACTAAGTTTGCAAAATTATTCTTACTCATGACCAATAAATTTTAATCATGGGAGAGCTCTGCGATAAGCAGCTCATAACTATAATAGAAACGAAATGATTCTATTAGAAGATATTTTCTCACCACAAATTGTCGCAAACCATATACAATGTTGTTGATTTATAATACTGAAAAAAGTTGTAAAGAAGAAGGTTTCAATCCTGACAAAACCATGAAACTCACTAAATCAAAACCATGAAACTCACTAAATCAAAACCATGAAACTCACTAAATCAAAACCATGAAACTCACTAAATCAAATTCAGTTTTGTTAAGATGTATTTTCTTTTACACTCAGCAAAATATTTATTTTCTTCTTGAATTTGGTTTCTTGGGAAGGGCTGGGAGGTAAAGTTGGGTCCGTCCTTGTATACAATTTTTGGACCCCCCCCCCCCCCCCTATCAAATTTGTACATGCCCCCTAGCCTGTCCTAGTCGCAGCGCTCGGCCCAGAAAGTGTCTTAACCTAACCTAACCCTTAAATAATAATAAATAAATACTAATTTACTAATTTCGTCATGTACAAAATCGATAGGAAGGGAGGGGGCCAAAAATCGTTCACTAGGACGGACCCGGCCAAGGGGCCGAGCGTTGCGGCTAGAACAGGCTAGGGCCCGAGCACCGGGGCTAGGACAGGCTAATTAAAGTTCTTAGAGGTTTAGGGTAAGGATAGGTTGAGACAATTTCCGGGCCGAGCGGTGCGGCTAGGAATGGCTAGGGGACCGAGCGCTGAGGCTATGACAGGCTAGGGGGCCGGGCGCTGCGGCCACATGACCAGTTTTAACCTTGTTCGTTTCACATATGAAATCCATGGATAGGAGGGTGGCTGGGAGTCCAAAAATCGTACACTGGGAAATTACCGTAAAATTAACCCGGAATTTATCCTTATATTTACTTCCGGGTACTGTAGTCCCAAACACGGACAATTCTTAAGAAAATTGGCTGTAACTTGGAAATATTTCAACTTATTGACGCAAGTCTAAGGAGAAAATTATCCATCTATCGCTTATAACATTCGGTTCACAAATTTTCACTTTAAATTTCATTCAGACTTGATTTGAAGACGTGTCTTAAAAATTTCGGCTGCCATATTAATATCAAGGATGAGAAGTGGATGATGAAAAGGGATTGGTCAAATCTTTCACAAATCTTTCTATGATTGGTTGCAAGGAAATGAATCTTAACTTTGATTGGTCGAATTCTGTCCCACTTTCCAGCCGGTCCAGCACGTCACTAGGCTTAGAGTTCAAACCGGTTTGTAAGATATTCTAGTAGGAACTGCAAAATTTAAATTGAGTATCTCTGAGGTTCTGAATTAATAAAATTAGATGGTGTATTTTCGACCTACGCAAATTACGCATACCAACCTTCATTAAAGAGCGATATGAAAGATTCTAATGTACAATGGTATCCTTTGATATTTATAATATAGCAGACATTTTTTTGACTGAAATATAATAAAAATAGCGCACTTTTAAATGTTTTTGTATTTGCATTCATGTTTTTAAAATTTCAACGTTTTCTAGTTTTACAGTTTTCCGGGTAAGAAGTTTTCCAGTGTGTTGAAGTGTGCAGTTAACGTGTTGAAGTGTTGAAGTGTTGAACTGTTGAAATGTTGAAGTGTTGAAGTGTTAAAGTGTTGAAGTGTTAAAGTGTTGAAGTGTTAAAGTGTTGAAGAGTTGAAGTGTTAACGTATTGAAATGTTGAAGTGTTGAAGTGTTGAAGTGCAGTTGAAGTGTTGAAGTCTTGAAACGTGTTGAAGTGTTGAAGTATTGAAAAGTTGAAGTGTTAACGTGTTGAAGTGTTGAAGTGTTGAAGTGTTGAAGTGTTGAAGTGTTGAAGTGTTGAAGTGTTGAAGTGTTGAAGTGTTGAAGTGTTGAAGTGTTGAA